>NC_079167.1:48906299-48911299 GCF_947568905.1 Ostrea edulis
CACATTGTTGCCTTTATGAATAACGTATTACTTACCAATATCGTAAATGACAGCCTTCAACAACAGAAATCCTTGCTTAATAATTAAATCAATAAAACCTATCTTATATTTCAAATTACCCGCCGCTAAGAGAGCGGCCATTGAAGTTTAATTTATGACGTCACACCGCCGCTTCCGGTTTATTTCATCAGCAGCACTGTAAACATGACAAGTCACGAACAGTTAAGTTCAGAGTCGTAAAGATTTGAGCCCATTCTTTCGCAAGAATAATTTAAGAAAAGAAGACATTCAGTCAAGTCGCAGACCAGGCAGATAATACTTGTTTCTTCAAACATGTAAATGTCTCAAACCTTAACTTGGCATTACGCAAATGATGGATCCACAGTTTACGTAGTATTTTCTTTTCAGATGACTTTGTTGGGTCAGGAATCCGGGGGAGGGGGGGGGGGGGGGGGGGGGGGGGGGCACGACTTTTTTCACATCTCCCCTTCACATTAGTGTTGTAATTAACTGCTTGATAGTAAGGAATCCACCTATTTACAATGTATTCGTAAAATCTAAAACATGCACATCTTTGATGATCTAAGAATCTCATCAAAACCGGAATAGACGGTGTGACGTAAAAATTATTGATTTTTGTGGTCTTGAATACAAAAGAGTTCCGCATCATGGCAGCCTCTATAGATGGCGGGAATTTTAATTTTAAGGTTTTAAAATTAGTACTGAAGCTTATCTAGGCCTTATATCAATAGAATAGTATGACAAATCTTTATCATATAATTAATCATATCATTTATCATGTAAAATGTTTTTGGGTTGCCTTTCCCTTTAATATTCCTCATCAGCAAAAAAAAAAAAAGATCTTCTTTAAAACTTTGGGCAATGATGAAAGACAGGAATGTAACAAACCAGAATTATTCATATTCATTCTGATAAACAACAGGAAGAAATATAGCATGAATTGTGACAGCAAATGATGCTCAGTCAGACAATATTGACAGGGGCTTCTGTTCCTACAAAAAACAACAGTAAAAGCCAGACTTGTTTGCACTGGAAAGATTCCCTTGATAATTTGGCTACTCAAATTGTCAAATTTGGCTATCTCAGAAACCTATGAATTTATATGTGCCAACTTTCTCAACTTTGTCCATACTTCCTGACTTTTGAAAATCCCTATTTTCCCAATTTTGAAAATTTATTTCATGACCACCACATTTTGTCAATTGGGAAGGGAAGCAAATTGTGATAGCTTTCTAATCAACCAATCAAATTACAGGAATCGCATGCAACGGCTGATCAGAAGCTATGCAATAGCAAAATAGTTTGATGATTTCAAACCTGTGATGTACACATTAAATGGAAAATTGGGAAGAATTGGTTTTCTTTCAGCATCACATTATGATTCACCATGGGTGCGACACCACCATGAAGAAGAACAAAGCAGCTTCGACATTATCTTGAAAAGTGGGAGGCCGATTCCCAATATTTGGGACAATTGCTGAAAACCAAGAATGGGTCATCACATTCATACTTTTGGGTGTAGACTATGTGCATGCCTGTGAGTGTGCATCTGTGGCACGGCCCTGCATCAAAATAATACCAAAGCACAGAACTCATCACCAGCTGCCCCCAATATCTTTGCCATTTTTAATGTGGACTAAGATGAAGGTAAATAGTTTATATAATATTATTTCATGTACATGTCCATATACTCATTGTGGGTACCATTGTATCGTAGTACTTTTTATTCACAAAAATTCAAACACATTAACTCTGAACTTTAAGATTTATATGCCAATTAACTTAAAAGAAAATGTCACTGTAAAATAAGATTTTAATCATTTCAAAACTTTGGAAATTCCAAAATATCATGAAACACTAGTTAACCAGTATTCAAGGTATAAAAACATTATCTGTCAAAGAAACATAATCTAAAAATAAAATTCATTTTAAATTTCAATTTGATACTGATAAGTAGATGTACAATAAAATTTTTGTATTTTGATGTTGTTTTCAGAATTATTTCAGATAATAATGCTGCAGATGTTTTCTTTGCAAACTTTGTGGCAGCTGCCTCTACAGCACATCCCTTTCTTGATTTTGGATTGTTCTACCAGACTCTGCAAGGCTATGTTTACAGACAGCAAGATGAATACTTTACCTACGTAAAATATATATACAGGTAACTCTTGATGGCTCGAACTTCGATCTTTCGAAGTTCTAAATCTCTTGAAGTGAAATCATGGTCTCGATTTTTTCTCTCTATATAACTAAGCAAATTTACTATATCGATCTCTCAAACGTTTGATCTCTCGAAGTGAAGTTGGGATACGTAAAACATATTTTATTGTTTTTCATCTCTCGAAGTGGTGGTAGCATATACACACCGTTACCCAAGTGTATAATTATTTCCGCTTGGACCTTACCTGGATTTTGTTGAATGCCAGAGGCTAGTGTGGTCCGGATGAGTAGGTGTTTACATAGGTGATACATCGTCCGTGCTTCTTTGTGGACTTGAGTATACAATTGGTTATATAATTGGTCAGTTTTCACCCTACACTGGGGTCTTGTGACAATCAAAATTTGAACATAATCCAACTATGAATAAAATCTATACCATTTGTTTTGACTTCACAACGAGAGAGAGTTAAGTTTGAAATATTAATTTAGAGACAATTATTCAGAGATCTACTGAGACCATTAAATTTATCAGTATGTTCATTGTGTAAAGTTACTCCAAAAACATCGTTTTACTAATTTGTTAGAATTTTTGCTTTGTGTAAAGCGACATACAATTGTGCTCTTTGCCATTTAGTAAGCGACAGTAAAGCTTTATCGGAAATTAGTTTTGTACACCTATCTTAGCATGATAAAAGAACAAATAAATACATAAACTTTAAACTTTGAAATCTTTTTATTAACGCAAAATAAGGTTCTTTATCTTGAAATCAAATTAACTACCTGACAAATATGAAGGAAAACATATCTTGCAGGCAAATATATCTGGTTACTCTAAAACCTTAACCATATGGTCAGACCTTCAATCTCCGAATTTTGATCTCTTGAACTCTTGGAAAGTTTTATCAAGGTCTCTTGAACTTCGAGTTATCAAGAGTCACCTGTATATTTGACCTGTAAGCTATTCAAACCCAATACCTGAAAATCACCTGACCTTGATATGTCTCCATATTTGGTAATGATTTCCATATTTCAACAATATTAAAGGAAAATAGCCCATAAAGGACAAACTCAAAACTTCTACAAGAGGCCCATAGGGTCTAGAATGCTCACTTAATAAATATGGTTCAATTTGTACATTAAAGGGAAAGGCAACCCAAATATTTTTTACATGATAAATGATAGAATTAATCATATGATGAAGATTTTGCATTTTGCATACTATTCTGTTGATATACGGCCTAGATCAGTACTAATTTGAAAACGTTAAAATTGAAATTCCCGCTATCTATATGTCATGATGTGGAACTCATTTGCTGACCACAAAAATCAATAATTTTGATGTCACACCGTCTGTTCTGGTTTTAAGGAGATTCTAAGATCATCAAAGACATGCATGTGGTAAATTTTATGAATGCATTGTAAATAGGTTGATGCCTTCCTTGTCAAGCAGTTAATTACACTAATGCGAAGGAGAGATGTGAAAAAAGTTGTTGTTTTTTTCTTTTGAAATTCCTGACCCAACCAAGTCATCTGGAAAGAAAAGACTATGTAACATTTGCGTAATGACAAGTTGAGGTTCAAGACATTTGTATGAAGAAACGTGTACCGTCTGCCTGGTCTGCGACTGCACTGAACATCTTTTCTTAATTTCTTCTTGTAAAAGAACGGGCTCCAAACTTAACTGTTCGTGACTTGTCATGTTTACAGTGCTGCTGATGAAATAAACCAGAACCGACAGTGTGACGTCAAAAATCAAACTTCAATGGCCGATCTCTTAGTGGCAGGTAATTCAAAATATATGATAGATTGATATTGATTTAATTGTTAAGCAAGGATCTTTTTTGTTAAAGACTGTCATTTACGATATCAGTAAGTAATAACTTTATTCATAAAAGCAACAATGTGGTTAGGGTTGCCTTTTCCCTTAAAGAAGTTTTGTAAACAAGGGATATATTGATTAAATATGTTAAAGTAATATCATTAAAATCTTGGTTCCATGGCCAAAGATTATGATTGGCACTCTCAGTTGATCTCTTTTTCCTCATTTAACTGGTGATTTTAATTTTTTGAAAAATTCAAATTATGTAATATCATTAAAATTCTAATATCAATTGTAAATTCATGGCCAAAGATTATGATAGGCAGCCTCAGTTGACCCTTTCCCCTTCATTTGAATGGTCATTTTAACAGTTTAAATTTTTTTTTTATAAAATTACATAAAGTAACATCATTGAAATTTTGGTGACATTTGTAAATTCATGTTCAAAGAGTATGAATGAAAACCTCAGTTGACCTCCCCCCCAATTTATCCAAGTTATCCAAATGGACCCTTCATGGCCAGTCAATGTCTCATAAATGTTACAAGGAAAGGAGGATATTATTATGGAAAGGAAATATGCTTTCTAAGTACGTTAGAAGTTAGTAAATGAAAATGTTTGGGTGTTTTGTGACATTTCTTTTCAATGTTGCGGTCTATGCCAATTCGATGAGGTCTATGTCATCTTGTTTTGGCACATATTAGACCAAGTTTAAAACCAATTTCGAACACTGTCCAACAAAAGTTTTCCAAATCCTAGCATGAGGTAAACTTAAGCCAATGTTACAATGACTAATGCAGTTGACATCTGTAAGAAATATAACTGGAGCCAATGCATTGTGGATTCCCAGTCTTTTTTACTGTGCTGACTCTAAGTGCCTATTTTTATAATCTATTCAGTAACTAGTCGTTAAAAGCTATAATCAAAACAAATCAGAAAATTAATTGTTCCCACTTCAAATATGGTCACATAAATTTAGAAATATGACTGAAATGGGTTTCC
>NC_079167.1:48916299-49003262 GCF_947568905.1 Ostrea edulis
TTTCAAGTGTCAGTACAAAGTACACACTTCATCATACCTACTTTATTCTCTTCAATGTAACAAAATGCACATCTCCTGACAGTATATTACTTTTTATTTCTCAATTGTCTATCTGGCAATGGGAGCTACTTGTCTAATTACATCAAAAACTAGAAAATTACAAGTCATAAAGTATGGAGGGTAGTCATGTTAAAAAATCCCTTAGATCTTGAGGACGCTCAGTATACCACAGTTTTGATAGCATTGACCTGTTCACAACTGTTAATTTCTCATCATTCAAATTTAAAATTGTCCCCTGAACAATGCAAACCAATTGCAATAGGTCTGGAAAACTTTAAGATCTACCTTAAAGATCGAGAAAATAAGCAGAGAAAGAAAGTGCGGAAAACTGATAATTCATGTCCAAGGGCCATGACTCAGTAAAAAATCAACGGACCAAAACCAAATTCAAACTAGATTTGTAACTTGTTATGGCACAGCAATGTCCAGTTAGTATTTCAATCATCATTCATTGCCTTGTTAGTATTTGTATCATCATTCATTGTCCTGTTAGTATTTGTATCATCATTCATTGTCCGTTTAGTATTTGTATCATCATTCATTTTCCTGTTAGTACTTGTATCATCATTCATTGTCTTGTTAGTATTTGAATCAACATTCATTGTCCGGTTAGTATTTGTATCATCATTGTCTGTTTAGTATTTGTATCATCATTCATTGTCCTGTTAGTATTTGTATCATCATTCATTGTACGGTTATTATTTGTATCATCATTCATTGTCCGTTTAGTATTTGTATCATCATTCATTGTCCGTTTAGTATTTGTATCATCATTCATTGGTAATCGTTTACACTTCTCTGGTGCTGCCATATTGTTTTCACAGAGATGTGAAAAATATCAAGTCATTCATGGTTATTTTGTGTTTTACACCATGTATTTTTTCTCTTTTATTAAATCGATTATGAATACTGTAATCAATATCAGAAGGCCTTCAGTGATCGAAATTTGATTGTTGGCAATAGACTGCCAATCACTAGTTTTGACGGGAGGGCAAGTAGCCTTCATGTGACTAAATGAAAAAATCCTATGATTAGCATTATTGAGGAACCAACCTTCTGTCACTGCCTTGTATCTCTAATCAATAACCTTATAAACATTCTTACAGGGGCCTGATTGCATGTCTTAATAATTAGAGTTTCTGCAAATTCTTTGATTCTGGCTCCTGCTTGTCAAATCTAATTACAAGAATGAAAGACTGGGCTGTTATTCTTAAATGACTGTTAAACAAACATACTCTTGTTTTGCAGAGAAGTCATTAAAAGTTAGGTGCCATTTCTGGGAAAATATGCTCCAAAATCAATTCAGGTCTTGGCACCCAAAAGATGTAACAAGCCCTGGGTAGTAAAACTTCATGAATAAGCCATGTATAAAAAAAAAAAAGATCTTGATCAATGTGAATTTGCAATAAGAAACATCTGTCAAAGATCATGCAGGTCATACTTTCAAGAGTTTCATAAAGTTGTTCATTACACCAATACTTATACTTTTTATAACAATACACCACAAAATGGTAATTTAAATGTTTTGTGAAATTATTTATATCATTGATCAATTTGTTTGTCTATCATTGTATCTCAGTGGATAAAGTATCAGGTTAGTGACCGAAGATGCCAAGTTCAAATCCACGGCACCAGTCCTTTGTTCATATCTATTGAAACAAGAGGCCCACAGGCCTTATCGGTCAACTGAATACTAGTGAAAAAGTGACGGACGACAACAACCACTACGCCAGTTTCGAGATACGAACTCTTCTGTATAGGAGGTGCATTTAGTGGAACTTTGAATGCCTAAGTGGGACAGAGTGGATATGCAGCCAACAAGGAAGACGATGAAATGTATTAAAAGTGGCTTCTCTTTAAATATGTAAATGTGGGAAATACTAAATACTATCGAAAGAAATGTTTTACCGAAGAGGAAACATACAAACAATGTCATATTTGCAAGAAATATCTTGGATATGGTACTTATGACCAGCGAAATAACGTGATAGGATAAGAATTCTATGTATTTAATTACTCACTAAATACTTATCACTTACTTAGTTTATCAGTCGAATTTGGGTTATCAAACAGCGTATGAGAAACTTACTGAGTACATTCACTTACACTGTGATGAATATCTGTCCCACTCCCGCAAGTAAACAAATTCTTTCGTGCCTTACTATGTACGAGAGTTCTCCAAAGGGAAATAACTCAGACGTATCTCGAAACCGGCATATTGCAATAGGTCACCTGAGTTTACTCCGGTGACCTGTTGTTGGTTGGGTTTTTTAATCCCAAATTGCACATTTTCTGCCTCTTTCGCATATGTGCTTATTGCATATCATATCTTTCATAAAATAATTTAGTGCAGATTTGAGAAACTCTTTCAAGGAGCTTTGAGCCATCTTATAAGACTATTCCTTATTAAAAAAACTAGACACATAGTTCTTACTAAAGCTCAGAGAGAAATCTTTTCAATAAATCATTCAAATTGCAATTCCCTGCTTTATATTTGTCTTTAGATACAGTAAAACCTGTATTTAACAGTCACCTTTAGGAACCAGTAAAAAGCTACCTTTATATTCTGTAATATAGGTGACCTCTTCATAGTCTTTCACTTTCCCAAAGAAATATACTTCAATTGTGGAGGTTCTGTGTTTTGCAAGACTACTTGCATATATGTTTGTTTAACAGTCATTTAAGAATAACAGTCCAGTCTTTTTGGACAACTTGAAACAAAGGTATTTAACCAAGCAAACAATATTGTTAACCACTTATAATTAATGCCATAATTGTTTATTTTATAAAAGTGGCACATTAGAAAGAATTATTAGTATATATGCTCCTAATAAAAATCATTGCATGCATGTTCATAGTTCACTCTGGGAACTGGATGTCATCAGAAGATATTAGAGGGGGGGGGGGGGGATAAAATTGAAGACCATTGTTTCTAGTGTTCCTTATTACAAAATTAATTTTCTGTAGCCAGTGACCTCGACCTTGGTAAATTGACTTGGGTTCAGGGTCATAACACTGTCTAGGACAGACCCTGAAGTGCATTACTACACCACTTGCACAGAATGATACAAATCTTGCATGGAACACTAAACAGTTTGCACAAAATGCTGAACAGTTTGCAAAGAACTCTGAACAGTTTGCACAGAATGAGGAACGGTTTGCATGGAACAACAGTTTGCACGAAACACGGCCCTTTGTATGATTGGCCTACATAGTTTGCACAAAATGCTAAGTGTGGCTTGCACACTATGTGAATTGTTTGCATGGAACAGTAAACATGGTTTGCATGCTTTGTGAATCGTTTGCATAGAACAGTAAACATGGCCTGCATGCTTTGGTTTTTTTTCTAGGAATTTCAGCTCTTCATGGGAGTGATTAAAACATTAGATAATTTCCATATAATATGGTAATTTTAGGAAAAAACAAAATGTTAAGAGAAATAATAGTGACCCATTTTAAAATGAATATAGAATATACATGTCTGATGTGGTAAGTTGCTCCTTTTTCATTATCAATAAACAAATAAAAACAAATCATTATAAAATTAAAAACTTTCATTTTTATTGATTAGTTAAGTGAATTATGAAGGCAGCTAGGTAACAAAATATGTTGGACGTCTTTTAACTGATAAAGACAATAATCACTATGATAATTTTGGCCCCATCCCATACCCCTAGCTGGTACCCTGGGATCATTAAATTAATTTTGGTAAAGGCCTTCCTGCTCTACATCACTATGCAATTAGTTTTTTCTTACAGATGTGTGGTTTTAGAGAAGAATTTTGAAAATTAGTAAATTTTTGGAGAGTTTTCCCTCCCCTCAAGGCCCATAGGTGCAGAAGTCCTGAAATTTACAATTCATATCCCTCTTGTGCCGATTATGCTTCATACCATATTTGAAAAGAATTAGAATAGTAGTTATTAAGAAGTTAAAAATGTTCAATCACGATGACAATTTTGGTCCAACCCTGGAATCAAAACCCTTACCCCTACCCCTGGTTCATGAAATTTACAATTTTGGTAAAGGGCTACCTGCTCCTTCTAAATATCTATCTGATTTTAATTTAGTACCTTAGAGGTTTTCCAGCTCTACATGACTATGCATTTAGTTTCTCTAATAATTGTGTGGTTGTAAAGAAGAAATGTTTTGAAAATTGATAAATTTTTAGCTGTTTCTGCCTCGACCCTAAGGTCTTGGGGGGTGAGGGGTGTGCAGGAGTCCTGAAATTTACAATTGATATCCCCCTTGTTCAAAGATACTTTATACTTAGTAGTAGTTATCAAGAAGAAAATAAGAAATGTTCAATTGTTATGCGCGGTGATGAACATAGACCAATAGCAATAGGTCACCTGTGTGACTCAGGTGACCTATTAAGCCCTATAGGGCAGGGTTCGAAATTAACTTTTTCAAGCTCTAGTCCATACGGACTAGTGACTATCAATGTTCAGAAGTTCACTAGTTCGTCCAGTATATCACATAAAATGATCCCAAAAATTCATTTATTCATTTTATTTAATCAAACACTTCGAAGTTGCAAACAATTCAGTTTCTGTCATTTATTGTGACAGTAGAAAAAGACAGCCATACTTTATTTTGCATTCAAGATCTTCAGAAGCACACAGTAACCTCCAAGTTACTCACATAACTACTTTTATAAATGTTCACGTTTGGAAGGTCAGCATGTTTTGCCACGCAAACACTTAACCATAAGTTCAAACATCTAAGAGACTCCGACAAATTTGCTAAAATCTTAAGCAATTCAAAATATACGGATTTTCGCTAGTCCATATGGACTAGTGCCATTAAGAAAATTTCGTCTGACATGTTTTTTGAATTACTACTCTTGGACTTACAGATATGAAGTAATTTCAAACTCTGTAGGGTGTAACACACAGATTAGCATTTTATAAAATACAATAATATGTCTCCTTATCAAGCTTACATTGTATGTTAATATGAAATAAGGAATTTCTGTAAGTATTTTTGTGAATTTATTCTTGGTATTCTTAACGTTTCCTATACAAAGAGTAACGAATAGAGGAAATAGTTGTACTTCAATCATTTCCTTTTCCTCATAGCCTGAATGCCTTCTTTCCTTGCACTTCCAAGAAAATCAAACATTAAATTTACTATACACTCAGTAATCACTTTTTATTTACAGCACAGCAAATTTTGTATTTCTGGAGGCTATCTGTTGCTGTAGGAAGTTTAAACCACCATCTTCCTGAATAAAACATCATAATTTAAAACAACACAAATATGTAAATGTTATCACAAGCATCAAATGCTTATAGTATTGTAGATTTGTTTGTATGATGTTTTACATCGCATCTAAGAATTTTTCTCTCCTATACAGATGTCACCAGCTTTACGTAAAGTGATACAAATTTTGACCCATACCTGGAGCTTCGGACCATAACAGCGAGGGTTCTTTATCATGCCAACACCTACCATGACATGTGACCTCCATTTTTAAAGTCATATCCATAAGACATGACTTTAATTTTAACGCAGGGTGCTTGGAAAAGGAAATCACTGTTATTCAAAACCTTCTACATGAGAAAAAAATCTCTTACTGTGGCCTTCAACTTGCCATTTAGATATATTGGCGACGTTTTATCTATTAACAATAATCATTTCATATAAATTACTCAAATCTGATTGGTCGTGAAGCATTTGAAAAAACATAATTGTTACTCTCTGAGAACAGAAAGTACGCGCTCCAGGGTGATAGTATCTAGCAACGGGTAACAGTACTTGACAATGGGTGATATCATACAAATTATCACATGCATCAAATTTATGCGCGTACGGTTCACTGTAGATTGTTAGACGACGTCGTTTGAGCATTTGTAATAAACGTGAATACCCACATTGATTAGTGCTGTGCGATATTACTGGTAAACCGGTAAATCCCGATTCCACTGTTGGCAATGTGTATCGCGATAATTTTTTGTAAACACCATTTCGGGTTCAATATTCTGAAAATTCCTTAAATAAATTACCTACCCCAATCGGAACATCACTAAGCCTATTCCGGGGAATATTCTCCGGAATAGGCAGAGTGATGTTCCAATTTTTACCTGTCCCTGAATTAAAGTTTGAAAATAGTAGCGAATTAAACTGATCGTGAATGTCTGAATGAAAGAGCAAAGGCTCATATAGTATATATTACTTCAAACTAAAAAAAGAAAACAAAATAGTTGTAACAAATATGACTGTATGAAAAGGTGAAGATAATGAATAGTGATCAACTCAGAACTCCTAAAAGGAAACAAGAGATGTTTGTAAAACACATATGCCCCCCCATGGTGCAAAATTGAAAAGGGTTATACACACACACCTTATTTAATTGATAGTATTATCATCAATTCAAAATATTGAGCAGACAATATCTTCCTATGTCAAGAGTGAATTGACCATGTGACCTAAAATTCAATAGGGGTCATCTACTCCTTATGCTGTACCAGTGTACCAAGTTTGGTACGTGTCAATCAAGCAAATAATTCTTAAAATATAGGAGACAATATATTACTATGTCCAGTTCAACTATTGACTTTTGACCTCAAAATCAATATGGGTCATCCTCTCCTGAAGATGTACCAATGTACTAAGTTTGATGTCTGTCAAGTAAAAGGGTTGTTATCAAGATATTGAGTGGACAGTATATTACTATGTCCAGTTTGACTCTTGACCTTTGACCATGTGACCTCAAAATCAATAGGAGTCATCTTCTCCTGAATATACATCAGTGTACTATTTAAAGTTAGATGTCTGTCAAGAAAAGGGTTCTGAAGATATTGAGCACACAGTATATTCCTATGTCCAGGTTGACCCTTGACCTTTAAACATGTGACCTCAAAATCAATAGGGATCATCTTCTCCTGAAGATGTACCAGTGTACCAAGTTTGATGTCTGTCAAGCAAAGGGTTCTCAAGATATTGAACGGACAGTATATTCCTATGTCCAGTTTGACCCTTGACCTTTGCTCATGTGACCTAAAAATCAATAGGGGTCATCTTCTTCTGAAGATGTACTGGTGTACCAAGTTTGATGTCTGTCAAACAAAGGGTTCTCTAGACATTGAATGGTCAGTATATTCCTATGCCCAGTTTGACCCTTGACCTTTGACCATATGACCTCAAAATCAATAGGGGTCATCTACTCCTTAGGATGTACCAGTGTGCCAAGTTTGATGTCTTTCAAGCAAAGGGTTCTCGAGATATTGAGCGGACATTATATTCCTATGTCCAGAGTAGATTGACCCTTGACCTTTGACCTGAAAAATAATAGGGGTCATCTTCCACTCATAACCAACCCACATATGAAATATCATTATCATCAAGTGAATGGTTCTCAAGATATTGAGCGGACAACATGTGGTCTACAGACCGACCGACAGTTGCAAAACAATATGCCCCCTCTTTTTCAAAGGGGGCATAATAAAGAATACAAAATAAAGAGTTGGGCAAACACGGACCTGTATGTGATTATTGTATCAAAATCGTTGGCACTACATATCTAGCCAGTCAAATGCGGAGGCACCAATGCAATTTTAACATCAATTCGAGTCAAAATAAACAGAAAACGGGATCGTGTCACGTTGTATCTCCAACTCCCCTTCCCCCGGGTCATGTTACACTTTCCACAATGATGAGTGGTGGATTTGAATTGAAATATTCTAGTAAGATCCCAAGAGCTTCAGCAATAACTGAACATATAGCCTTAAAAAATCTAGTAATTTGAACCATTTTTCAATTCATCAATTCATCTGTCAATGTTTATCTATAGTGTTTCAAGTAGAATGAAATATCTGAAGATAACTGTTTTTGTTTTATTTCATAAAGATTGTTATAATATTGTGATGTATTGCAATACAAAATTTAAATATTGCAATATATTGCAATACGATTTTCGATAAAACACAGCACTAACATTGATATACACGATATATCACATGACAATGATTGATCAAATGTCAACAGACATAAGCCTTTCTGCTTTGTTGTTTATATAACATTCAGTATAATAAAACAAATATTGCATGTAGTTGAGGGTAACATTGAAAATTTTCACGCCTCAAGAAACCATAGTCAACCTCAGCTACGGGCTCGGTTGACAATGGTTTTCTTGGGGTGAACATTTTCTGTTACCTTCAACAACATGTATTATTTATATAATATTTTTATAAAGTAACAGCTTTTTAAAACTCTTAACATTAAAAATTTGTCATTTAACCAGAATTTATGTCCTTTTTATTACACTGTTTAACAATAATGTGCAATTTTCTGATATTGATATATTCTTCCATTTAGATATGGCTGACATCTTTAACAAGAGTACAGCCAACGGTACATAATACACCCATGAAAAGCTAATATAGGGTGTTTTTCTTACACCATGATTTGTAGAACTTGCCTTCAAGTATCAGCATATTATCAGGGTGTGACTACTTTCTTTGCATCGAAAAACAAGACCATCCATGTACTAGCTATGTAATATTTTCACTTGGCATAAGATGTATGTGTACCAAGTTTAATGGTCCTTGCCCCAACGAATCAGTCTGCATCCTGTTACTATGACCTTGACCTTAAACAATAGGCATCCTCCACTTGGCATAAAGTGTATGTGTACAAAGTTTGACGGTCCTATCCCCAACAGTTCAGTTTGTATACTGCCTACAAGGTTTTCCTACTAAGTGATACTACAACCTTGACCTTTGACTTCTGACCTTGAAAAACAATAGGCAACTTCCTCTCATCATGGTGATCATATATCCCAAGTTGTAATATCCTGGAGCTTACAATTCGGTTTGTATCCTTGCCCACAAGGGTTTCCTACTAGGTTTTCCTACTAAGTGATACTACGACCTTGACCTTTGACCTTGAAAAATAATAGGCATCTTCCTCTCATCATGGTGATCAAATGTACCAGTTGTAAAATCCTGAAGCTTACGGTTCGGTCTGTATCCTGCCAACAAGGTCCAGACCATACTATGTCCCGTCTTTGACGGGTGTATAAAAAGGTGGAAACACAAATATTTTCTTTTGTTGTTGATTGAATCATATCAAGTAGAAATTAATACAATTTTTCTAGTTTGAACCCATATGGAAAAGTTCCACGAGTGTAGAGCTATCTTAACTCTTATATTTATATACTACCGTAGTAGCTTGACTGAACATTACCTGTCAGTTAAATTAAAATAACTTTTGTTCAATTGGATCCAGTTAACCAATATGAGTTTGTATCATATCTGGAGTTATGACACAGGTTAGATACACACCAACATAGGCAGGCAGATGGAGAGACAGACCAAAACCAAAGTTCACTTCAATTTTTGGGACATAAAATTGTCAATTATATATGTAGCAATTTCCATGTGAAAATTCAAGATCTCCCATGTAGCTGTATTTGTCTTCACAAGCTCCTGCTTCACTTTTTTTATCGACCATAAGTGTTTAACACTATGCGATATCGTTTAATGTGATTATATAATTCAGGCAATGATCCTTGAACATCAGACATTTAGATTATGAATGGCTTCCATTGGTTTACCATTGCTCTTCTTTTCAGGTTATGCGAGTTTTACTGTCATAAACATACCAAAATTTTATATAATATTTGCTTGACAACAACTTTGATATTTTCAGCTGATCTTCTGTGCAATGTGACCTAATTAACTGGAATAGATCAGAGTGAAACTCACTCAGACCTGAAACACTTGTGTTGGAAAACTGGAACTAGAATCCAATTATAAGACTCTGAAGAAATCAAAACAGATTTTGAATTAAAATCCAGTAATTACATTTTGTTTCCACTTTTCTTTATCATTCTTCCTCCTTGTGACACATACAAGCTTAATGTTAGACTTGCAGTCAGAAATATTAACTAAATATCAACTGTCACGACACAACGATGGACAACTTGACTCGATACAGACAAATTTGACAATGCATGATCTTTCACAATTACAACTGACTGCAAAGATATTGTCTTATTAAATAAAGACACTGGTAATAACAAAAGCAGCACTTCATTTCATTGTGAAGAGTCTGTAGATTATATGAATAAAATTGACACAGTTTCAAAACTGTAAGGAAAACACTACTACTTACAAGTCGAACACTAAATAATGGAAACCTTCATCTTGTATACTGTCATGTAACCGAACTGTAAAAGATAAAGTATAAGGAAAAGAATTACCATCAAATGACTTCAAAATGACATGGTACTCTATATTACTAACAATAAAATGTAGCCAATGACATTACTCCAAAATGTTTCAGTGCAGCATGACTGTATCTATAACACAATCCCCCGTGTATTTAATAATTAATGTATTCTTATCATGATTTCTCATGAACATTTTTTGTTTCCTTCAGAGAAACTTTTGAAAGTTAGTGTTTTCCAGTGTGTCATTCAAACAGACCATATAATTACAAGTGTGAGAACTGAATGCATTAACCACATTTAGATGACTTTACCAAAAGATATTTGATTAATGGCACAGAAGCTTTATAAAGTATTATTATCTGTGCAACATTCTCTGCATAGGAAATGGACTGTCCAACAGAAAGTATGTCTAAGCTATGATGCATCTCCTGCTGGCATGGCAACAAGAACAACACTTGCCAATATAGTTGTGCTTTCATGTTTCATGCATACTGTGTATGCAAAGTTGATCATTTATATGGATTGTAATTTTGAGATATGCACTATGCATTTTCAAATAAAGATGGAAATATGACATGTTTCATTTCTTCATTCAAATATGTACGGAAATGTCTATTTTTTTAAAAAAACATTCACAATAAAAGTAACATTTTCATAGTGCCTAGATCCTCAAATTTCTTACCAATATTTGGATGTTTTAATGCTCTACAAATTCTGGCTTCCCGTTCTAGTTTCTGGTGATCTACAAAACAATTGCATTTATTAAAGAAAATACATCACAAGTTAAATCTAGTAACTGCACATTATATACAACAGCTGTAATTAAAACAACTGTGAGGCCAATTTAAAGATTACAGTCAAACCTGTATTAAACAGTCATCCATGAGATTCAGAAAAGTCACCTTTATAAAGAGGTGACCTCAAAATAGAGGTCCATTCACAGGCACTTGTTTCATACAGGGATCCCTCTCCTTAATAATACCACAAGGTACCTAACTAGATTTCAAACACCCCTAACTTCAAGTCTCAGTTTACGATTAGTTTGCTATTCATCCTCACTTTTGTGATATAAGTCTCTTTTTAAAATAGACATTGTCCTTGCTGGTTTATCGTTTTCAGCACCTTAAACGAAGCCCCATGTCTGTAAACTACTTGTTTATTCATTGATTCCTACCGTTTAACATTTTCAGACGATTCATCTACTATAACAACTTCCAGTTTGAGATCTACGGACAGAATTTATATATATATATATATATATATAAATATATATACACACATATAAAATACACTGCGTGTGAAAAATAGATAGTAATTATTTTATGAATTAATATAATTTTTTGGGCTATGTAGGACTAACATAAAAGTAATTGAGCTCTGTTGATAAAAAAGACTTTCGTTTAAACTTCAATTTGGTAGCCATGCCTTGGTGGGAATGTTCAACATATCGATAAAATATGTCTGTTGTTGGATTGTTGCAAGGGAGTTTAGACCTCTGAAGTGACAGATGAGAAGGAAAATCATTTCTGAGCTTTACTATGTCCTAGAATAGGTTTGTTTCGGAAAATTTAATAATAACAAGAGATGTTTGTAAAACACATATGCCCCCCATGGTGCAAAATTGAAAAGGGTTATACACACACATCATTTAATTGATAGTAGTATCATCAATTCAAAATATTGAGCAGACAATATCTTCCTATGTCAAGAGTGAATTGACCATGTGACCTAAAATTCAATAGGGGTCATCTACTCCTTATGCTTTACCAGTGTACCAAGTTTGGTGTCAATCAAGCAAATAATTCTTAAAATATAGGAGACAATATATTACTATGTCCAGTTCAACAATTGACTTTTGACCTCAAAATCAATATGGATCATCTTCTCCTGAAGATGTACCAGTGTACTAAGTTGGATGTCCATCAAGCAAAAGGGTTATCAAGATATTGAGTGGACAGTATATTCCTATGTCCAGTTTGACCTTTGACCATGTGACCTCAAAATCAATAGGGGTCATCTTCTCCTGAAGACGTACCAGTGTACCAAGTTCTATGTCTGTCAAGCAAAGGGTTCTCAAGATATTGAAGGAACAGTATATTTCCATGTCTAGTTTGACCCTTGACCTTTGATCATGTGACCTCAAAATCAATAAGAGTCATCTTCCCCTGAAGATATACCAGTGTACTAAGTTTGATGTCTGTCAAGCAAAGGGTTTTCAAGATATTGAGCGGACTTTATATTCTTAATTCCAGTTTGACCCTTGACCTTTGACCATGTGACCTCAAAATCAATAGGGGTCATCTTCTCCTGAAGATGTACCAGTGTACCAAGTTTGATGTCTGCCAAGCAAAGGGTTCTCAAGATATTGAGCGGACAGTATATTCTAATGTCCTGTTTGACCCTTGACCTTTGACCATGTGACCTCAAAATCAATAGGGGTCATCTTCTCCTGAAGATGTACTGGTGTACCAAGTTTGATGTCTGTCGAGCAAAGGGTTCTCTAGAAATTGAATGGTCAGTATATTCCTATGCCCAGTTTGACCCTTGACTTTTGACCATATGACCTCAAAATCAATAGGAGTCATCTACTCCTTAGGATGTACCAGTGTGCTACGTTTGATGTTTTTCAAGCAAAGGGTTCTCAAGATATTGAGCGGACATTATATTCCAATGTCCACAGTAGATTGACCCTTGACCTTTGGACCTGAAAAACAATAGGGGTCCTCTTCTACTCATAACCAACCCACATATGAAATATCATTATCATCAAGTGAAAGGTTCTCAAGATATTGAGCGGACAACATGTGGTCTACAGACCGACCGACCGACAGTTGCAAAACAATATGCCCCCTCTTTTTCAAAGGGGGTCATAAAAAATCAAACTCAAATCAATGAGGGGGGCAAAATGTCGTTGCACACCTGGTGTGTGTGTATATATATATAAAGCACAAACAAACAATTATAACACCCAACCTTACGTTTACCCCTAGGATCTAAACAATACATGTGATAATCAATTAATTAATAAGCACTAAATAATCACAACTAGGTACTGAAAATTTTCGCCCCAGCCCGGGGTCGAACCAGCAACGTACGGCACCCATCACCTAGTAAGATTGTTAAACCAGTGCGTAAGTATATATATACACACATTTATATAGACTTTTTTCAGAATTTATATTTATTTACTGATATACATTCAGATACCTGTGAATTATTAGCCCTTTGGTAAGGCATTTAAGAATTGTTTAAAAACCGAATTTTTTTGCTTATATAAGCTGTGTGTATAAGTGAATTTCTAGCTGGGTGGTGGTAGTGGTAAACACTTGCCTGTTGCATGTCATGGGAGGGGTGGGGGTGGGGGTTCCATTCCCTTCTTATATGAAATTGCAAGTAAATGTATTCATAAATATCTAAATATTTCAATTTATATGAATTGAATATCTCTTTCCTTCTCTTTCTTTCCTTTGCTTGTGAAAGGTCTCAATCTCTGATGCTTGATTAAAAGCCCCCCCCCCCCCCCCCCCCCCCCCCCCCCCCCAAAATCAAATTTTAAATCAATAATGATTAATACAAAATAAGTTCTATTTTTAATTTTTTTTTTTCTTTCCTTCTGCTATGTGAAATTCTTAATTTTCAATCTTTGCCATTAGTGATTTGTTCATTGCAAATATGAATCCTTTTGGGGATCTGGAACATAATAGGTACCATAGCTTAAAGACCCAACTTTAAGTTAACGCCCCCAAATTTTACCTGTGTCTTGATCAATGATAAGCCCCTGGTCAATCAAACTTTTAACAATAGAGCTTAGGTTGATTGACGTTTGCAGAGACCTTGGTCTACAGCTACCCAAGAAAGATGTTTTGATAACAATCATGGCTAATGATGACTGGCAGTCTTCAGATCTTGAGGAAAGCCCCAGTATACCTGAGTTTTGATAGCATTGACACCTAGAATATTTTAATTTCTAATGTCCCCTACACAATGCAATTTATCATCGTATTTTCTCTTTCCATTTTTATACATGTATTATTAAACAATCAGAAATCAAACAATAATAATAAAAAACAAACCAAACAAACACAAGTTATTCTTTATTGGCACAGCACATCAACATGTATAATGGTTATATTGCCCATGCGTAAAACTGTTACAGTAGTTTTAAAAAATGCTTATGTTTGAGATACCACATGGATTATAAATTACACAATCAGAAAGCAAACAATAGTAAAAAAGCATAAATAAGTTATTGAGATATTTCTATTTATAATTTATCACGGCTTTATATTTAGAGAGAGAGAGAGAGAGTTACTGAGATATTTCTATTTATAATTTATCACAGCTTTATATTTAGAGAGAGAGAGAGAGTTGAGATATTTCTATTTATAATTTAGCCCGTTTTATA
Source organism: Ostrea edulis (assembly GCF_947568905.1). NCBI lineage: Eukaryota > Metazoa > Mollusca > Bivalvia > Ostreida > Ostreidae > Ostrea > Ostrea edulis. Next base: position 48,930,939 of record NC_079167.1, read on the forward strand.
TTTATAAAGAGAGAGAGAGAGAGTTATTGAGCTATTTATAATTTATCACATTTTATATTTAGAGAGAGAGAGAGAGAGAGAGATGTGTAAAACTGTAGCAATAATATAGATGAAATAATATGGCATGGCAATAGTGTTGCATACATATGACAATAATTACTCATTTAGTCAATGATTGAGAGTAAGGGAGAGAGAGAAGGGGGGGGTTGACTAGCTATGTGTCAGCTTCTGTTTGAGATACCATCGTTACACAAACACTACGTCCACAGAAACCCTAAAGAGAGAGAGAGAGGAGGGGGTGTAGACTTCGTGTCAGCTTTTGTTTGGGATGCCATCGTTACACAAACACTACGTCCACAGAAACCCTAAAGAGAGAGAGAGAGAGGAAGGGAGGGGGGTAGACTTGGTGTCAGCTTCTGTTTGGAATACCACCATTACGCAAACACTACAGCTACAGAAACCCTACAGACGGCCCAAATTGAGGGGTATCTTGATCATTCTTCATTTGGTTGTACATGTACACAGATCTACTTGGATTTATTCATTCTCTCGAAACATGGATATTTTACCTACTACACCCACGACACCGCGAACTCCCAGGACACCAGGAAGTGCCCGGAAACGCCGGGTAATATTATATTTAGGAAATTATTTATATACGATATTTAACAATTTAATTAGAAGTTTTAAAAAGCAAAGGTTTAGAAATGGGGTAAACCTGTCATTTGCAATACATAAATATGACCAAGTTTGAAGGTTTACGGGAAATAGAAATGCGGTATGCATGTAGGTAGAAATTTTAATTTTTTTTTTTTTGCACAAATCAAGACACTAAGCATAATTTGTAATAACCTGAGAAAGTTCCTGTGTATATCATAAAAATATACACAACAACCTATCTCTTGGCCAGGTAAATAACATTGACCATGGATAAGCTCCGCCCACATTCAGTGATCCGTGGAGCAACCATACCGTGTTTTTTGGGGGTCTTTAATGAAATACATGCTCTTTTGCATGCATGTTGTAAGATGCAGGGGCAGATCCATGGATCACGGTTAGAGGGCGCAACTTCATGAGGCAGGGGGTCTTGGGGACGCCTTGATACTATAACCAGTGGGTCCAGTGCGAAACCCTGATGGGGGCTCAGGGAGCGAAGCCCCCGGAACCCCATGAATTTTACAGATTCTATAGGGCTTGAAATATGTCCCCTACATGTAGTGACAAGCAAGGAGTACTGAGGACCTATTCTAACCCGGATCCCCACGGGATGTAAATATGCTAAATATATCATATCAAACAATATATCAAACACAAATTGATGTCATTCTTCTTATATTTTTACATATTTAACTTTCTTTTCTTTAAGCTTTTAAAATTTTTGACTATTCTTTATAAATAATCTAAAATTGATGCGTCTTTGCCATGTATGTCATACATAAAGTATTCATATTGAACTTATTATTTAACAAATACGTTTTTCACAAGTTTTTATTATTGGGCAAAGTGCAAGTTAAATTGGGGGGGTGGGGGGGAATGGTAATTTTTGGGAGGGGAAAGGGCCAATATTCGGACCTAAAATGGATCTAAAAAATCACTGCATGGACAGGCTCAAAATTTAAGTTCAATAGGGGCATAACTCCCAGAAATATTAACTACAAAGTTTCATGAAATTCTGTTGAGCAGTCTCAAGAGTTTCGCTGACAAGAACAGGACAGATGGGCTCGAAATGCTAAATTAAAAAGGGGCATAACTCCCAGAAAAATTACTGAATCAGAATTTCCTGGGAACATGCACAGAGCTCCAGATAAGGTGCGTATCAGCGTAAATACTCATTAAATTTGACCAAATACGCATTAAAGTTTAAAATCAGGCGTACAATTATGCATTCTCGGATGTAAATACGCTTTACACTCGTAAAGTAATGCGTAGCGGTAACTCAATAAACAACTGCATAAGCCTAATTGTTATACTTCTTTCTTAAGTAAACAGGTAGGGTGCGATCGAAAGCACATAAAAACTTATATTATCAATCGTAAACGATTGATTAATGGCACAGAAAATGGTACCGGACAAACGATATATATTTCTTCTGTTAAACTTTCCAAGTTTTTACTGAAATGTCGCTCCTGCAGCATTGTCTCGCTAACTATTTGAAAGTATTTGCAAGAAAGGGAGTCACACATTTATTTACCGACTTCCGTCACACATGCACTCGTTTTACACAGATGGAATAAAACCTATTCTTGGTTAACGGTACAAGGTGAGGGGAATCCGACAGTAATTTGCAGTGAAAACAAGGTGCAAAAATATATATGGGCAGTATTAGGTTCGTCTGAATTTTAAAATTTATTGCTATAGAAAGTCACAAAAACTTTAGACTTTGAAACTGATATTGTTTGGTATTAAATTTTAATATGTCAGACACTCAGTCATATAATATCTGATTATATTTAGACTAAGTGATCAAATTCTGTATTAGTGGAAACAGCAAAGATAATCAGTAAATTAACAAAATACTCTTTTGACTTTTTCTGAAAAGCAAAATACTCTTTGATTTGAAAATCAGGGGGTAAATACTCTTTGTGGTAAAAACTTATCTGGAGTTCTGCATGCACATCTACACAGTGTGTTCTTATTAACTACAAAGTTTCACGAAATTTTGTTGAGCTGTCTCAGAGGACAAGAGGACAGAGTGAGACAAGCTCGAAATTCTAAGTTCAAAAGGGGCATAACTCCCAGAAAAATTATTGAATCAGAATTTCCTGGGAATATGCACATATACACAGTGTTCTTATTACCTACAAAGTTTCACGAAATTCTGTTCAGCAGTCTCAGAAAAGTTGCAATGACAAAAAGGAACTGACGGACTGACAGATGGGTTAAAAACCATTATATCCTCCGAGACTTCGTTGATAGGAATAATCTACTCATTATGATGTACCATTGGACTGAAATGATTCACCGAAATATCGATACTGTTCAATATAAACGCTCGATTCAATGTTTGATTCATTGCCTCGATTTTCGGTTCAATATGTTTATTACAAATGGATTCAGGGAAATACATCAGGCTCGACCTGCATGAGGGACAAAATAGCATCATATAACGTTCAGACTTGCCTTGAGTCTGACGAAAATAATAATGTGCTTTGTCAGTTTAAACCATGGAGCCAACAGCAATCTTACTGTTTGGCAGTTTGGAAATAATTCGCTTTTAAAATTCAGTGCTCCAAGTCACATCTGCTATTAGGTCGCAAAATGGCGACCTAGAAATATTTCTGGTCGCCATTTTCAAATTTCTAGTCGCCATGTTCAAAATTTCTACTCACCATGGTAAAAGATTTTGTAAATAAGACCTACAAGTTTTTTTTAATTTGAATATCTTTCAAGAAAACAATCTACACCCATGTATGCGTTTTGTTTTATTTTTAAACTGAATAGAAATGTGCTGTGAAACATGCTGGATGCTAACAAGTCAAGTATTTACTCTGGCAAAAGTTGTATTGCATTGGGTCATCCTGTGTATTTTACAGTACGCTTCTGGGGAAGAAAACCCAGCGTTCCACACAAGGATTTGCTTTAAAGTTCTCAATAAGTGGGCCTTCACTGCTTATGCGAATAAGAGCTTCTACTTTTGTTGGATCTTTTGCTGAACAATTAGTACCAGCATCACTAAGAACACTACATCCCGAGTTTGTAATTGTCTGTGAAAATCAGCAGCAACAGTTGCCCCGCTCGACTTACTGCTAATTATGCAGTCACGGAGAAGACATGTCTCTTACTGTTACCGTGAATAGTCACACTTCCACATTTGAAAGTTGTACACCAGGTCGTGGTGAAATCGGACAATGGATGTCCAGAAATGGTGGAAGTTGCTGGCTGATTGGCCTCACAAATTCTGCAAAACATTTTGCAATCTCTGTATATAAACCACAAAAATTCCTTCAGCCACGAGGACTGGGGTTCTTCCTTTACTTTTGCATTTTCTTTAGACACAGTTACGTCATCTTTAAATGCAGAACTTTCTCCGTGTGATTCTTGAATTTCTTTGTTACATGTACTAGGTCTAGGCTTCTACTTTTAACTACTGATAAATCCAAAGTGCTTTAACCCTCGTTTTACCACCATCTTGATTGCTTTCAAATGCTGTTTTGACCAAGACTGAAAAATATTTATTCAGACTTCAGATCCCGATTTCAAAATTTTACTGAATGCCCAATTTTTTCCACTCGCAAAAATGCGGCTTAGATATAATCTCTAGTCGAAAATCGATTTTCTGGTCGCAAATGTGACCGTTTTACTCGCAACTTGGAGCACTGAAATTATGATTGTGAATCTTGGCAATTATATTTTTCCTCAATGTTATGATTGGTTTCTTCTGTAAATTGTATCATATGGAAAGCATTGAATCATGGCATAAGTATTGCAATATGCATCATATCGTGAAGGGGGCGTATCGTTTCAGCCCTAATCTACCAGTGTACCAAGTTTGATGTCTGTCCAGCAAAGGGTTCTCAAGATATTGAACAGACAGTATCTTCCCATGTCCAGAGTAAATTGACCCTTGACCTTTGATCATGTGACCTCAAAATCAATAAGGGCCATCTACTCCTTAGGATGTATCAGTGTACCAAGTTTGATGTCTGTCCAGCAAAGGGTTCTCAAGATATTGAACAGACAGTATATTCTTATGTTCACAGTGGATTGACCCTTGACAATTGACCTGAAAATCAAAAGAGGTCCTCTTCTACTCACAACCAACCCACATATAAAATATCATTATGATCAAGTGAATGGTTCTCAAGATATTGAGCAGACAATATGTGGTCTACCCACAAAGAGACCAACCAACTGATGCAAAGCAATATGCCCCTCTTCTTTGAAGGAGGCATAACTATTTCATATATCTTGTTATTGTGACTTTGAACTTAAAGCAAACAGCTACCTCCCCCTGATCCTAAAACTCCCGTAATTACAAGCAAATTATTGTAGAGTTACTTATTTTTGAACTTTTATTATTTGTGAAAAATAAACATCTTTTATAATATATTGATTTCATTTCATGTTTTTGTTCAGTTTTTCTTCTTTGTGGAGGACATAGAGGTTGATGTGAAATAGTTATTGGATTTGGCCCCTTTTTTGTGGTCAACAAAAGCAATTTTACTGTACAAAAGTTAAAATTTTATAATTAGACGCCACAGACAATTTTTTCTAAATAGTTTTAATAGTTCCCCTTTTTTGTCACGAGGAATGCCAAAAAATTTACTGATTTTTAAACCCTATAACAAGCAGTTTTCGTCATGGTTTGTAATCTTTAACTAAGAATTATATACAATTTGTGGCAAATTTATGTGTCGTGTAACATTTAAATCATAAAAGTGCAAATGTTAAAGATTTGAATCATGTACACTCCTAACATGAAACAAGGAAATTCATTTTTATAGATATATTGATGGCCGTTAGCATATAGTTTCATCTGTGTGTACATGCAGTGTATATCTATATCACAAAAATGATGAAAACCTAACTGTCCCCCAATAAAAATTAATGATTTTATGGTATTTACTCTGTGCTTTAACACTTAAAAAAAAAACATTTGGAAAAGTTTCTGAAGTACTTGGTCTTGACCTTGAAGAGTTGTACAAATTAAAACTCAAAAACCATTGCTGTGCTTTGTCCTTGGACAAACACTTATATATATATGATTTATTAGAAAGTTGATATACATTGCCCTAGTTTGTTTATCAATACCATCAGCAGGTGTTTTAACAAGAGTACTGGAAACATAATATGCCCATGAGAAGGTTATATAGGGTGTTTTTATAAGGTGTTTGTGAAAAATTAAATGAAAATCTATTTGTTACTAATTGCTGACTTTGGGTCCTTAAAGGACACATCTCATGTTTTCAAAGTATACAAAATTTCATGCATTTTGTCTTCCTTACTAATTGATTTTTAAGAGTTCATTTGCTGAAATATTGCAATAATTAACCATAATACAGACTTAAATCTAAGCTCCAATTTCAAAAAGTCTAGTTAATTAGGTAGTCACGTGGTATAGTGACGTCACATGCGCCCTTCTTCACGGGTGCATTTCGGAGAGAGAAAAAAGAAGAAAAACACACACACACACAAGTCAATAAAAATAATCAAATTTAAGGTGGAAATCACAATATTTTATTTCAAGAAAGCAATCTTATTATTATTTTTGAATTGTGATCTGCACTTTGTTAGGAAGTGGAAGCACAGTGTTATACTGACGCACTCAATCAAAATGTTATATGTTCAATGAGAAATAATTCTATAATTCAATTTAAAGTTAGGAAATGCAATATTCTACATGTACTTATGATTAAAAGTTCAATTCTTTTTTTATCTTTAGAATTTTTGTAAATCTACCAGTTGGTAGAAACTGAGAGCACAAGTTATATGGTGTTACAAGGTGAAGGTCAGTTGATCCGAGTGTGTATTCAATTTGAAGACTAGAACAGAATTATGTATATGCAGTGATCGCGAAATGTTGAAATGTTTTACAGGACATTCGGTCTGGTAAACACAGGAACATTACCGGACCGAATCATACTTTACCAGACCGAAAAAAAGTAGTAGTAATTTTATATTAAAACATGAAAGACTTTGAGCCTACTGGTCATTGGATTTTCGTTTTAAAGGTTTACTGTGGACTGCATTACTGTTCCATTTTAATTGGAACATATTGCCGTTTTTGTATGTTTTTTTTTTTTTTTTTATAAATGGAACTGGAAGTCGAAACGTAGCAGCGATTTTTTTCTCTACCCACTGGTACCGGTACCCATTCAATTGGGAAAAATAGCGTCAAAATCGAACAAATTGGGAATTTTCTACCAATGTATAGGCAAATGATTTCAGCTAAAAGAAAAGAAAAAATACAACAAAACAAATTTTTATACGGTAATATTTGTTGTGAAACAGCAAATGATTTCAGCTAAAAGAAAAGAATAAATACAACAAAACAAGAAATATTCATCTCTTTACAAACTTTTTTACGGTAATATTTGTTGTTGTGAAACATAAGGAATCATCGTACAAATCACACTGCCATGATCTGTACTTTCGATTTAATACCGGAAGGGAACATTTTAGTTAACTCGTACAACGTTTCAGACTAAGAAAATTACGATTTCAGCGGTCTATTTTTCGGCAAGTGAATTGGGAACTTTTAGTCTCAAAATTGGGAAAAATCAACGGTTTTTGGCATTGGAAATGGTAACGTTTATCGGTACCAGTTATATAAGGGGGAAAATGCTGCGTAGTTTTCGATACTGTTGCTGGAAAGTCACCGGACATTCGGACCGAAAATATAACGAAGTTTACCGGACCGAGAGTCAAATTACCGGACATGTCCGTCGGTCCGACGACATTTCGCTTTCACTGTATATGCTGTAGGCATAGCAGTGCTTATAGCTTCGATATATCCATTTTCTCGCAGTTTATCTGGGTCTCTGTCCAAGCGGTTTTTGAAAAGGTGACTGGGTGTTTTTAAAGGTAAAGTTCGAAAAATTGAAAAATGCTCAGTCTAAATCCCTTCTACCAACAACTTGTACACCCTTACACGACACAAAACACATTAATGCAATGTTATTCACCAGCCATTAACGTGATAATTGGTGTTTTGTCGATTAAATCTAATCTGTTGATGAAATGGCTAATAGATGTTTTCAAACCCGAGGGCGCATATGACGTCACACATAATGACGCGTAAAATAGCGAAAGTAAATATATGCATATCGCAAGATTTGAATTTCATCGCTTTCAAACTTTCAACCATTGTTGAAATTGGCACAATGATTTAGAAGAAGTTAAAAATGTAAAAAGTTTACAGACGACGGACAACAGGCAATCAGAAAAGCTCACTTGAGCTTTCTGCTCAGGTGAGCTAAAAATGTATCAAACCAAAATTACAAGTTTCGTACTGTGTATTGAACCAACAAAATATACCGTGATGAATCAAACCATAGTGAACCATTGCACTCCTAAATTATGTACCCTCCATAATTGCGTCCCAAATGAATTTTCTGCGCCTAGGACACAGATTCTTGCATTACTGACGACCATGTCCATATAACATTAATTTTCGAATAAGGGGGCAAAACTCCTGCAAGAGGTCAACATGCACCAAAATTGCATCATGAACTAGAGTGACCCACAAAGAAGCTACAAAGCAAGTTCCAGCTTGATGTGTGACAGGGAAATGAAAACAGAAACAGAAAACCCCGAATGGACGGATGGACGTACAGACATCACTGTACCAAAATATGTCCCATCTAAAGATGGGCATATGAAAATTTGCAAGTTTTTAACTCATTCAAATATCCATGTTTATGGTGATTTTTAAGAAACTAATTAACAAGACAACCTTACTACCACAATACCCTAAGTTGTATACCGAGAAATTTCTGTCAATGTTATTTTATCACATATGCATGGAAAAGAGCTTTGCCCATTTTTGAATTTGCTCAAAATCATTTTATTGCAACATAAATTTTAATTCCATTTAGAATTAGGGTAAGATGGATGAAATAACACATTGTGAGAATTTCCTTGTTTCAATTAATACAGTATTTAAAGCTTCCTTACCTCTGGCTGAAAGTTTGCGGGTGTTGATTATTTTTGCAGCAAATTCTAGGCTTGTTGTTTTCTGAACACATCTTTTTACAATGGAAAATGCCCCTCTGAAATAACAGAAAATAAAAGTACTTGAAAATTGAAACACATATTTTATAGCACATGGTTGATCACGTATAATGGAAATTGGATGACACAGTGCAACTTGACTTATGATTGTTGCCATGTTCTTAATTAATACTATCAAATTCTATCTTCAGTGTAAATGATGTCTTCCGATTTTGAAAATGCCTTTTTGCCATGTGCACACAAAATACCAATAGTGAAGCTTTTCTGCTCCTCTCTGTTTAACAAGAGATAATACTATAGATGCTTAACAGGTGATCATAAAAGCTCATCTGAGGTAATGATTATGGGTAATCATGGCCTTGCTTTTCATGAGAAAAAGATTTTTCTCTACATATTCTAATATATATTTTGGCCCCTATCTGTTGACAGGTCACACCCATTGTGAGACCTATATCTTGATCAGGTAAATGGCATCACCCATGTATAGAATGACAAGTCAAAATCAGTGTGTTAAAGAAGGGACCGTGTAAAAGTGGTCTGGGACTACCCGAGGTGCCAAAATAAACATTTGTTGATTTTTCAGTCATTTTAAGAGATTATAAAATTCGGCTCTCAGTATCAATTTATTTTGCAACAACGAGTATTGTGAAATTCATGAATAAATTCATTCTAATGTAGTTTTTATAAAGATTTCTTCCACCCTGGGTGTAAACGTAGTCCCGAGTAATTTATCACTATTTTTAGTTTCCAGTTTTTGTTTTATCTCTGAAAACAATTAAAAGTGGATAATTTTTAAGAAATGTTAAGTTGAAATCACACATTTACTATAAATTGATTCTGAGAGCAGAATTTTATAATCTCTTAAAATGAACAAATTTCTTACACAGTTCTCACCCATTTTGTACAGGAAATTATACATTTCTTACTAGTGATAGGCAATCAGACCAAAAACCATAATCGATTATCGGTAATAATCGGACGCATGGATTAATAATAGATTATAATCGGAATTGTCATTTAAGATAAATAAATATAACAGAATCATTAAACATATGGAAACAATTCTTCTTTGTTTTATTTGTTCACAGGTAAATAAATCAGAATTTCAATATATCAAGTAATGAAATTTATTTATAATCTCAATATATCAAACATATCAGAGATACACTCCTTTATTTGACTGTTGAATGTTGTTGTTACCGTCCTTCATATCTCCAACCATTTTGTTTGCTTGATTTTGATCGTGTTTGACATACAGAAAATAAAATTTAAACAAAGATGAAGTGATTTCAGGATTTTGTTTAGTCAGTGATGTCGTCGACTTTTATTTTGTAATCGATTAGTAGCATCATAGATCTCTGAACGACTGACAATCGATCTTCGGCGACAATCGTTTCATCACTATTTCTTACACAGTTTTTACCCATTTTGTACGGGAAATTATACATTTCTTACAGTTTTCATCCATTTTGTACGTGAAATTATACATTTCTTGCACAGTTCTCACCCATTTTGTACAGGAAATTATACACTTCTTACACAGTTAATCCTCACCCATTTTGTACAGGAAATCATACATTTCTTGCACAGTTCTCACCCATTTTGTACAGGAAATTATACACTTCTTACATAGTTAATTTTCACCTATTTTGTACAGAAAATTATACATTTCTTACACAATTAATTCTCAACCATTTTGTCCATATTTTCATTGACCATACATAAGCATGCCAAGAACCGGATTAACAAACTACAATGTTGTTAATTCTTAACTAGGGGCTATATTTTATTGTCAATGGCTGTAAAGGGGGCATGTACAACTGGGGCTTGTGATATGGCAGATACTAAAGTTTGCCATCTCATATACATTACAAATCTATATATATCTATACATCCTTGCAGCTGTTACTTGTGTATGAGAACTTTATTTATACTTGCCACAGATTTGTGGACTTTAAAAAAAGATAAAATAAAAAATAAAAAGTGAAAACAAGACCCCATGGTGCAAATTGAAAAGGATTATTCACATGCATCATTTCATTGATAGTAGTGCAAAACAATTGTCCCAGGCAATCTGACAACTGTAAATGTTAGTCCCTGAACACTATACATGATATGTTATATCAACACTATAAAAAATATCATTACGATCAAGCGAATGGTTTTCAAGATATTGAGTGGACAACAAGTGGTCTACTGACCGCCATACCGACTGAACAACAGGTGCAAAGCAATATGAACCTCTTATTTGAAGAGCGGTATAATGAAAAGGGTTATACAGCATCATTTAATTGATAGTAGTGCCAAAACAATTCAAGATATTGAGTGAACAATATCTTCCTATGTCCAGTTTGACCTTTCACCTGTGACTATGGGACCTAAACATCAATAGGGATCATTTGCTCCTTACAATGTACTAGTGTACCAAGTTTGATGTCTGTCAAGCTAAGGGTTCTCAAAATATTTAGCAGACAGTATCTTCCTATGTTCAGTTTGACCCTTGACCATGTGACCTCAAAATCAATAGGGGTCATCTTCTTAGGATATACCAGTGTACCAAGTTTTATGTCTGTCAAGCAAAGGGTTCTCAAGATATTGAGCAGACAGTATCTTCCTATGTCCGGAGTTGATTGACCCTTGACCTTTGACCTGAAAATCAATAGAGGTCCTAATTTCTACTCATAACCAACCCACATATCAAATATCATTACAATCTAGTGAATGGTTCTCAAGATATTGAGCACACAATATGTGGTTTCCGACCGACATACATACCGACCTTCTTTGAAGGGGGCGATCACATTTCCTACTGAAACTAGAACTGTCCTTTTGGGACTAATACATCCCGCAGGACACACTATATAATGAAAAAAAACAGACTTCCTCAGATCAAACCAGAAGTTGTCTAATCAAATGGTCATCTAGTACATTATTTTCTTTATTGAAAATGTTGCTTTAACTCCATACTTGCATTATCAGGGCTCGAAATTAGCGAGAAATACTCGCAAAATGCGAGTACATTTGAAAAATAGCGAGTAAAAATAGTGGACACTCGAAAATCTTAGCGAGTGGTGATTACAAACTATGATCGTGTCGTATCCGTTTTATACGATGATGCGCTATTCGATTTTTTTAAACTTGCACTATGAATCATACAACCGCTTACATGAACGACTGATTTCAACAACCGTTTCTATCCGGATTTTTCTTTTATGATTTTTTTTAAGAAACTCGGAGTCAAACAAATGCTTTAGAGGTCGGACATCGCATTATGATGAAAAATATAGACATGTGTCACGAGTCCTGTTCACCTATAGGTTGATTAAATTGAATTCCAAGTATGAGGTTTTTGTTATTCATTTATCTAAAAAGAAAAATCGAAGTCTATGTTTTACCAAGTCTTCCTGTAGTCATTTTTATCAGAATCATGAGATGGTCCTATCTAAATTAATTTATTGTCATATTGAGGTCGGGTTGTAGTGATGACACGAGTGCACTGCTCACCGCGTAGACGATTATCAAAAAAGTTCATGGGGTTCGTTATCGTGGTGTTTATAAAACCATGAGTCCGGGATTCGTTTTGAAAAATCATTAGTGACAACCCTCATGTGGCATGAAATTGAAAGACTGGATCTAGACCTGCGGTAAACAGGTTGTGAATTAGAGGTGCGATAATCAAGAGACCTAAACATTGCACCATATGACTTACGTAACTTAGTATCCTGTCCAAACGATGCCTGTGTTGACCCACTAGGCTCAGTAATGATGGGGAAAATCGTTGATTTAAAAAAAAAACATGAAAAAAGAGCATGGTTTCATTATTTTTATATTAGCTTGTAGGCTTTCATTTTAGCCTGTGGATTTTTTACCCACAGGCTAAAATTAGCCTGTGGTAGAAAAAGTTAATTTCGACCCTTGATTATTATCTAATAAATGTTTAAAATGTGTACTTATTTCCATTTATTAGATTTAAAAACTAATTTAATAAATTATTAAATAAAATATATAGGTCATCACACTTTTTAAGATGCAAGACATATACATATACAAAATCATATATCAACAACAGAAAATTGCAATTTTCCTTTAACAGCATATCAAAATTTCATAAAAACTTGTTAAAATGATTTCAGTACTCAATATAATTTCCTAAGACATTTCTTTACAAAACTATTCAAAATTTCTGTAAAACAAAAAGAAAATCTATCGCATAATGAATTTCATATTTTAAGGATTCAATAAAAACAGAGTTATTGCCCTTGGAATCAATATTTTGAAATATATCATTAATTATTTATAATTCACCTTAGACTTTTGAAATATTTTATTTTTGAAAAAGATTTTTTTTTTAAAATATATAATCATTGGAAAAGTCTCCAATAAAATTTATGGTAATATTGTGCATAAATCTAAATAGATCATTGATTTTGAAAAATCTTAAAACGTCACAGGAGAGTGGAACTACTTTTAAAAACAAGAAATATTTGTAAAACATGTATGCCCCCCATGGTGCAAAATTGAAACGGGTTATACACATGCATCATTTAATTGACAGTAGTACCATACCATTTCAAAATATTGAGCAAACAATATTTTCCTTTGCTCAGAGTAGTGCTGTGTGATATTACCGGTTAACCAGTGAATCCCGATTCCGTTGTTGGCAATACATATCGCGATTTTTGTAAATACCGGTTCGGGTTCAATATTCTGTAAATTCCTTAAATAAGTTACCTGCCCCTGATTTAAAGTTTAAAAATGACGGCGAATTAAACTGATCGTGAATGCCTGAATGAAAGAGCAAAGGCTCCAATGGTATGTATCACTTCAAACTAAACAAAGAAAACGAAATAGTTGTAACAGATGTGGCTGTATAAAAAGGTGAAGATAAAGAACAGTGATCAATCTCAGAGCCCCTATAAGGAATACAGAATCAAGAGTTGGACAAACACGGACCTGTATGTGATTATTGTAACAAAAACGGTGACACTACAAGCCAGATACATGCGGAGGCAACACTGCAATGTTAGCATCAATTTGAGCAAAAATAAATGGGATTGTGTCAGGTTGTATCGACTTCTACTCCCCCTCCCCCGAGTCCTGTTTCACTTTCCGCAATGATAAGTTGTGGATTTGAATTGAAATATCCTAGCAAGAGCCCAAGAGCTTCAGCAATAGCTGAACAAATAGCCTAAAAATCTATTAACTTGATCCATTTTTTGATTCAGCTATTCATTTGTCAATGTTTGTTAATAGTATTTCAAGTAGAATTAAAGAAATATCAGAAGATAACTGTTTTTCTTTTATTTCATAAAGATTGTTATAATATTGTGATATATTGCAATATATCGCAATACGATTTTCAGGTCGCAATACCCAGCACTAGTTCAGAGTGGATTGACCATGTGACCTAAAAAATCCATAGGTGTCATCAACTCCTTATGCTGTACCAATGTACCAAGTTTGGAGTCAATCAAGCAAATAAGATTCACATTCTTTTACTTCCAAATACTCAGTACATTGTTAGCTGTTGGTGAGGTGTGATAGTGGATGTGCAGTATATGACAATGAACATTAACACCTAAATTGAAATGAACAAGAGTTCTACAAGGTAAGGATTATCTCCTTGCAATGAGTGTCTACATGCTTTTTCAATGAAGTCCCATAGTGACCTTGACCTTTTGACCCCAAAATCAATAGGGTTCTTCCTCTCTTAATAATACAGCTATGTATGAAGTACCAAATCAATCAAGCAACAACAACAAAATACCTGTAGAGTGTCTACACAAAGTAGTGACCTTGAAATTTCACCTTCTGACCCCAAAATTAATAGGTTTTTTTTCTCTCTCTCTCTCTTGATAACAATGCAACATGTGAAGCATCAAATCGATCGAGCATAAAATGTGGCTTCATAGTTTTTTTAAGGTCTTGATTTCAAGGGCCTGGGCCTTTCCATTCAGACTGATGGGGTATAGTTTCAACCAGTCCGCAGAAAAATTTACCAGTCCAACAGAGTTTTCCAGAAATAATTATGCAAATTTCATTAATGTTATTAAAATGAAATTTAGCTCAATATGTCTTAAACAATATTGTAACACTTAAATGTGGGATTTATGTTTACAAATCAGATTTGTCTGATAGGTCTACAGATCGAAGCATGCTAAATGTGTAAATTTCATAAGTATATTTTCCAAAATGATGCTTTAGAAAATTAACTGGTCAGTCTCATCGGACTGACTGAAACAAATGTCAGTCAGTCAGCCAGACTTTTAACCAGTCTCGGACTGACAGGCATATGTTAATTTCGAGCCCTGATAGTGGCATTTGCATGAAATTGAGGGAAATGTTCCATGGATAAAAGAAGTAGAAGAAAACCAATCCAGTGCATTAAGGAATAATTGGACTCCTTCTGATTTACATTTTGGTCAAAGCTTACCTCATTTAAATAAAAGACCAAACAATTATGTTTATTTAACAATTTTGAAGCAAAACCTGTAATCTGTGGGCCTTTAATGATTTATGAACAAGAGGCCAATGGGCCACATTGCTCACCTGAGTCACCTTGGCTCATATTTGAAGATTTTTCCTATATATTCGCATGTAAAACTTTGATCCCTATTGTGGCCCCATCCAACACCCGGGAGTCATGATTTATAAAACTTGAATCTCCACTATGTCAGGAAGCTTTCATGTAAATTTCAGCTTTTCTGAACCAGTGGTTCTTGAGAAGATTTTTAAATGACTCTATCCTATTTTTGCATTTTAGTGATTACCTCCCCTTTGAAAGGGACATGGCCCTTTATTTGAACAAACTTGAAAGCCCTTCACCCAAGGGTGCTTTTGGCCAAGTTTGGTTGAAATTGGCCCAGTGGTTCTGAAGAAGAAGTCGAAAATGTAAAAAGTTTACAGACAGACGGACAGACGACGGACAACAGGAGATCAGAAAAGCTCACTTGAGCTTTCAGCTCAGGTGAGCTACAAAGGATACCCTGCTTTGATTTGTTTTCATTGTTTGGGAATTTTAAAGCAAAAATTGGGGGAAATATTTGCTGAATGGGGCCTAATATTTCGGCCCCCTACAGACCCTAAAAAAATCCCTGGGCCTGTAGCACATCTACAAGTTCAATGTTACACAAACCTTGCGAGGGGATAATAATTGTATGCACTATGAACATTCTTTGATAAATCCTATTTAGAATGATAAATCCTATTCAGAAATTAACATCTTCATATATATATATATATATATATATGTTATATATATTACCATTAAAGCATTGGATTGTCATACATTTGGAATAGTACATTTGACCTCTTTATACTACATTTCTTACAACTACTTCCACATAAAAGAATCAGAAGAAGCCAGGATAAACAACCCTTACTTTACAAGTCAGAGAACTGAACTAGAGTGACTGACAAAAAAATGGGAGGCATTTTTCTAGTCTATTGAGAAATAATATTTACAGAAGTCGATAGACAGCTTGCATCAAACATTACTGCAGCGTGTCTGTTTTGTTGCTTTGTTAATAAGGGGCTGTAAAGACAGTGATGCTAGTGACAATGTTTTAAGTCTGCATGTTCTTGTATGTTATATAAATTATTTCAATAATTACACAAGAGGCCCATATGCCTTGATTTGGTCACACAAGTTAAAAGTATCACTAACCCTAAGGGCTATGAAAGCTAGAAAAAATTTCATGTTCTGAATATCTAAGCTAAATTCTATTATTCAGCAACAGTATAAAACAAGATGTGTTCTTAAAACTTAAAAGCCCCCGAAAGTGCCTATACTGATGAAAGACTTTAATGATATCATAATATATGTAACATTACAAGAGACACGAAATGAGTAATTTGGACCCATGCATTTAGTTTTTCTTATAGATGTGAGGTTGAAGAGAAGATTTTTGAAAATTGGTCAATTTTTGCCCCATCCCTAAGGTCCCGGGGATGCAGGAGTCCTGAAATTTACAATTGTGTCCCCTTTGTCCAAAGATGCTTCAAACCAAAATTGAAAAGAATTGGAATGGTAGTTATGAAGAAGTTAAAAATGTTCCAATTGTTAAAGATGTATGGTCCGAATTACAATATTTTTTTCCATCTCGTAAAAACGCTATTAAATCATTGCACGTATGTAGTTATGAGGCTGTATGACATATCATACATTATTTCACATGTTTCAACCCAAATTATTTGATTTTAAATCGATGTTTACAATTAACCGCGTCACTCTGCCATTTCAAGTGATAGTCACATGACCAGTTCAAACTTTCAGATCAGCAGTGGTCTTATCTGTGTAAAGCTGTGTATTTTGTTACAACAGTACCGTGCCACAAGTTTAATAGAAATGAAAATATCAAATACCTCTTAGTAATTCGTTGTTTTACGCTCTTTCAGCTTTAAAACTAGACGAGTTAATACATCATGTTGGGATTCCCCTGACGCACGTGGGTCTATTTATAGACTTCTATTATGGGATGATTTATATATGTACCACACTTACTTACTTTCTAAATAATATTCTCACAGTTTTCTTTTACATGCAGATGTTTTCAAGCATGTAATTAAGGGAAAGTTAATAACTTTATAAAGTAATTGATCTGCTTTAAAGTAATAATGCACAAAAATAATACATGAACATCGGGTCATACAGCTTTAAAGCATGATGGATGCTGACCATTGCATCAATGCTCTTTTGTCCATGCTTTATTTAGAAAATGATTTTTTCCATCAATTACTTAGCCTAGTGGGCCAACAAGCAGTGGGTGCACTTGTTTCATCCCCCAGGTTAAGCTGGCTAACACTCCTGGAAGCAGGTAACTTGTTTCAAGTATTTTTAAGCCACTGGTCGATTGGAAAGTAAAATGAATTGCCCAATAAAATTTAGAGTGGGCATGTGGAAAGCAATATGGCAGAAAATGGATGTAATTTTCTTCCTAATGATCAATCCATTTTTCATTCATTGAAAGAGTTAATTTTCAATTAGCATAAAGTAGTGTGGTAAAAGGTAGGTTTTCTGCCATTTGTGTTTCTGTATACACAATGATACAATAAACACTGCTTCTCTGTGAAAATCAGGAAATGATAAATTACGAGAGTGAATTTTGATGTGGTCTTACGGATTTAAAATTTTACGCCAAAAATTTTTATGCTTGTTTCCCGTTACCTGACCAACCTGGACTCAAAGCTGCCAACCTGGAATTTTTCTGACCAAAAATCTCCAGCCAAAAATATCTCGACTCATAGTCATGAACTTGATTATTAAAGCCACATCAAATTTCACTATCGTAATTTATCTTTTCCTGGTGGTTGTTTAGAAACTTTCAATAGAAGCTGATGACAACTATGTAAAACTACAACATTTATCAATAAATATTAATCAGTTATCTTGTTACAATTAATACCAAGTTAATAAGTTGTAAAATGACCTGCTGTCAGAAAACATCTTTAAAATCATTCTATATGCATGAATAAACTACTAGACATTTTACTGTATGCAGGGTCAGGGTTCCAAATTACCGCTCGCCCACTCACATTGGCGACTAAACTTTGCTTGTGGGCAACCAAAATTTTCGTTCTCGTCGTCCACTTGGCGACCGTAATTGTCCGATCAACATTTTTCTTTCCAACCGATCCAAGTCCTATTATAATTGAAGTTCAATTTCCGGTTGAGGTTTTGCCACTTGGCGAGACATGCATGATTCCTGGGGTATCAAACCTTCCAAAATGTATTTAAATCAGAAGTTGAACAACAGAAGGGTTACTTCAAATGAAAAGAAAGCGTCTGCTTTTAACCAAGGTGGAAAGAAGGGGAGAATAAGGCTCGATGACGGCAAAAAGGGGATGACGTGCTGTGTGTACAAAACATGACACGAAAGGTCCAGTCGTTGTGACAGCTTGCCCAAGTTATAAACTTGACAGCATCGTAAAGCTGAGAAATTTTGAAATAACATAGAAAGCCTGAAGAAACATGTGTTAAAGTCAGACGACGTGAAGATCATAAAGTTGCTAGGTTGACGAAATGAGAGAGGTATGTGAAAGAAATACGGAGAAGGAAACAGAATTTAAATATTGATATTTTAATTTTTTAAATAAATTGCAATGTGACCTAATGTTTCTTTTTTCTTGTAAAAAAAAAAAACCCATGTTATTCAATTTCATGATATGTGTGGGCTACTAAAACTTCATGTGGGCTAACAGAATTTCTTATTCAGGGGTCCACTTGGCCCCTAAGGTATTCAGTCGAAGTTGGAACCCTGAGGGTTGTCCCTAAAACTTCAAGTGGATGGTGACATTGAAAAGATAAAAGAAAAGGTGTCCAAATGACTGTGTCCTTTACACTCTTTGTATCACTAACGAAAAAAGTCCAAGCAGCCAGGAACTTACATCTGAATTCAATTGGCAGGGGAAAACTCCAACTCTAGGGTCTTAGACAATAGTATGAATGAACTAAATTATTTTAGAGGGGAAAACATCCATCCCCTAACAGTAACACTATTGTCAGTAGGATTGAGAAAGAATAGGGAGAAGTCATTAATCAGAATTCACTGACAGAATGCCTCAATGATTTCCCCCTGGACCAGCTACTTGCAAATCTTCCTTTCAGTATGCTTTTTAAATAATTAAGTTATCTTTGTGACTGAATATATGTATTGATTGTTGTATCTAACCTACATATGTATATTGTATTTTCAATGTGATATCTTAATTATCTGAATCAAGCTAAAATTGTGTGTGTTGGGGGGGGGGGGGGGGGGGGGGGAGGGGTATTTACTTTCAGTTTCAAGAAATGTGCTTGGTTTGCAAACTTCCAAGTTGTTCCATTGGTAACAAAGATAAAATATTTGTAAAATCCTTCGTCATTAGAATCATATATACTAGTACCTAGTCCTAGTCATTAGGTTTCACATGGTTACAAAATATTGTGATAATGAAAGTGATTTGTCAAAACCATCAATTATTTTAAGTACATATTATACCTTTGACTAATGTTCAATTGCATGTATTAATGACATTAATAATAAACTAATTAGGCATATTTGCAAAACAATTATTATCCCTATGAATCAATGATAATATACCTCCTTCCCCCCAAACTATTTCATTTTCTAATCTTACAGTATGTACAAGCTTGAAAATAATTTAGGAAACTATATCAGCTTCTCAACATTGAACAATAACATACCTTCAGATACGTAAAACATAAACCATAGAGATACTGCACAGCTTCAAACTTTATTAATATTGGCATTTCTGGCAGTATCTTCTAACTTCAGTACTGCATCTTTGTTAAGTATACCCTGGGGTCTAGTTTAACATCGGTACATAAATATCATTACTTTTAATGACACTTGCTACAAACAAAAATTGGTTGCATGGATTGAATTGGAATGTGTGTATGTATATATATATATATATATATATATATATATATATATAAAAGCACAAAAACCCAACAACACCCTGCTTTCTTAAAGTGTCGGATCTGAGAAGATACAAGGCCAGTAAAGAAATTTATAAAAGCACTGAAAAGGCCACGGTGTCGTGGCCTTTTCAGTGCTTTTATATATATATATATATATATATATATATATACACACACATATTGTAATGATGATTTTTTTTTTTTATATATTGCTCTTCCCTATATATAAATATATATATATATCTAAACAAAATTTTCCCACTGTATCAAACATACTTGAGAAATTGTGGACAAAAATTTTAATTCCATGCAGTGAAACACATTCATTTTCCTTGCATAAACTTATATTTAGTATCAATTTCCATCATTTTTGAAAAAGTTTTTTTTAACAAGTGACTGCTCTACAAAATCCTGTTCAAATATTATGACAAAAATTTGTCTTAGTCATCACAGAATAGTGGTGTCAATACTCTGAAACTTTAATAATTTACAGAATTCAGCCCAATAGATTCAATGTCCACATGTACCCTATAATGCAATCTGACATGGGTGTTTCCTCTGAATGTATCCGAGACAAATAAATATTAACGACCTTTGCACTCAGTAGCAAGCATCTAACTTGCAACTATGATAAGTTTCAAAGACATGAAACGCACACAATCAATTAATGTGTACGCTCGTCACAGATCGAGAAAGTATTGATTTTTTTTTCCTCCGTATCATAGCATCACAGTCAATATCAATCAAACTCAGGGAACGGTTTTCCGTAAAGATGGATACCGAATTAAACATATCATCTACTATACAATGCAAATAAACATCATTCATAAACAAGTTACTTACTTTCCTAGTTCCTCTTTGAGATCGTATATATCGTTAAATTTGGCTGCTGTTGTAGCCATATTGAATCTGAAAATACACTACTGCGCGAAATCTCGTGTAATCTCGGACCAGAGCTGGTACGTCTAATGACCGTAAACGACAACAACACCAGGTACTTGCACACGGTAATCACTGACAAAATTAAAATGTACAGATACTGTACCACTGAAACTAAATATTTTTCCTGTAAACTTGAGCTTTGCACAAAAAATCCCTTTCTCTTGGTAAATCTTATTGCAAATAATGATATTATTCCGATTGGTTTATTTTCGCCTTATTGCAAAATTATTTCCAAACTACGGCTTCTTTCATCAATTACGGAAGCCGGTAGGTGCCGGGGTATAGAAGTGATATTTATTTAACTCGCGGCCTCCACTTATTATCGTGTGGTCGCCGTTTTATTTAAGGTGGATTGATCCTCATGTGATTTATCAATATCAATAGAGGAAAAACTGTATTAATTTCCACTCAATATAGTTAAATTTAATTAATGACCAAAGAAAATGTGTATGTTGCCACATTTTTAAAGCTGTCAGACATACAAAAACAGAAGTTTATGTTAACATCGGAAAACCACACATTTTCGTTATACAGAATATTCATAATAGGTAAAAACTTGTTGAAATGACAAATTTTAAATGTCAACAGTTTAAAAAATATGCATGAATTAAATGTGGATATTGGGGAAATTATGTATGATAAACATGCAGTAAGAGAAATACCAGCATAGGAGTTATTGCCCTTGACAACATTTTTAAATAATAAATAATTGATTATCTATGGAAAATATAAACCTTTTCAGTATCAATAGTTTACCAGATTTTTAATTTTATGCAGTGAATAGAATTCCTCTGAATGATATATTTCTAATATGCGCAAATTTTAATCTAATAAAGATTTTTGCAAAAACCTATGACATCACATGAGGATCGATCAATCTTAATTCGTGGCCGCCACTTAATCATATATGGCGGCCGCCAGTTATTCAACTCCCCTCTCTCTCTCTCTCTCTCTCTCTCTCTCTCTCTCAAAATGAAAGGAGTGCAACTTCTGTAATCCTCCACTCCAATGATTAGTAATAGGAATGTGTTATACAATTTTAGCAAAATCTTATGACGTCACAGGAGAGTGGAGCCACGATATTATTGTTTGTCGATTGTGCTGTTGATTTACAAAGTTATATAAATGTTCATGATATAAATTGTCGACAGATACCAATGTATCAGGCACGTACAATCAGGGGGCTGACCCTCCACTTTTTTGATAACGTTCATTTTCCGTAAATTTATGTCGAATTAGAAAATCTCAATTCAATACATCCACCCTCGTGTGACGTAATTCATCTCTTGTCCAATTTGACCTTTGCACTTGCTTGACGTAACAATGAAACCCTTCCCGTTTTAACTCGGAATTTTTTCTCCTCTCCACTTTTTTTGACAACTTTCATTTTCCGTTATTTTTACATGCAAAATAAGATATATTGACGGACCACCCCCACCCTACTCTTTGGCGATAGTAATGAATGGTAAAAATGTAATAATGAATGAGCTGGTGAATTGAAGGACGAACGGAAGGACATCGCTTACCTGAATCACCTTGACCCTGCCATTGTTCAGCTGATTTTTATATCAATCTTTCTCCCCATGAAAAATTTTGATTTCCAAATTGTGGCCCCAACCTAGCCCCAAAGGATCACAACATCACTTGAAATAAATACACATAAAACAGAGATGCACACCAATATGCCTAACATGATTTTGTTGTTCTGGATAAGACCAAGGTCATAGTTCATGGTATGATATGAAAGACATTGCCATAAGAAATCCATACACAAAATATGAAAGCTCTATTTTAATTTGTCGAGGACATATTGAATAGGTCAGATTTTTATTAAAAGTAGGTCAAACTTCCTGGTCAAGGTCACGAGATCGCACACCATTGCATCACATGAAAGGTCTTTTCGTAAAAAATGTACATACAAAATATGAAAGCCATAGCTTAAGTTCTTAATAGTAACTTGGCATTACTTTAACTCCTGGTAATCGTACCTATACTCCAACTGCCCTTTCAAAAGACGAAATTCTTCAAAACTATGCTTCGTTTTAGACACATTTAATATCCCAGTCAATGGTCGAATGCATATGAGTTTCCTATACTGAATTCCTAAACTTCATAAAAACCCTTACAAACAAAGATACATTCCTGGATCCAGCAAATGTTCTACCAAGCCCCTATCTTTGCTCCTCACGAAAATATTAACAGCTGTGAAGGAGAAACTTCAAACGTACTGTGCGACTACATATGCCAGAAGTGGTGTAAATCAAATGCGGATTCTAAAAAATTCTTAAGAACTTTTAGTAAACTTGAAATCACAAAACTTTTCTCAAATCAACAACATCAAAACGTATGACTTTTCAACACTTTACACGACCATTCCTAACGATAAATTAAAGACTAGACTTTTTGATGCCATAGACAGTTGCTTCTTCAACAAAAATGGAAAACAAAAATATTCCAATCAAGTGAGCAGTCATCCAAAAAATTACTTTGTTAAAACAAGCTCTCTGTTTTGTATTGCTTATAGGAGTTATGAGATTGATTACTGTTCGTTATCTTCACCTTTCATTTAAAGATTTTCCTTTATATCAGCATATAACACTTTGATCCCAAATTGTGGCCCCACCTTACCCCCGGGGACTATTAATTGCACAAATTTGGATCTACTCTATGTCAGGAAACGTTCATGTAAATTTCCACTTTTCTGGCCATGTGGCTTTTGAAAGGAAGATTTTTACAGATTTTCCAAATATACTCGTATTTAAAACTTTGATCCCCTATTGTGGCCCCATCCTAGCCTCGGGGGCCATGATTTTTACAAACTTGAATTTGCATTATATCAAGAAGCTTTCATGTAACTTTCAACTTTTCTGACCTAGTGGTTCTTGAGAAGAATTTTGAAGATTTTCCCTATGTATTGAAAAACTTCGAGCCTCTAGTGTGGCCCCACCCTACGCCAGGGGAACACGATTTTGCAAACTTGAATCTGCACTTTGTCAGAGAGCTGCCATGTAAATTTGAACTTTCCTGGCCTAGTGGTACTTGAGAAAAGATTTTACCTTTATTTTTATATTTAGAACTTTGATCCCCCTATTGTGGCCCCACCCAACTCCCTGAGGATGCTTTTAACAAACTTGAATCTGCACTATATCACGAAGCTTTCATGTAATTGTAAACTTTTCTTGCCCAGTGGTTCTTGAGATAAAGATTTTTTCCTATATATTCCCATGTAAAACTTTGATCCCCTATTGTGGTCCCATTCTATCCTCGGGGGCCATCAATTTAATAAACTTGAATCTTCACTATGTCAAAAAGCTTTTGTGTAAATTTCAACTTTTCTGGCCAAGTGGTTCTTGAGGAGAAGATTTTTTTTTATATAACCCACCCTATTTTTCCATTTTCGTGGTTATCTCCATTTTGAACCTGACTTGAACAAACTTGAATCCCCCCTTTTTTTACCAAGTTTGGTTGAAATTGGCCCAGTGGTTCTCGAGAACAAGATAAAAATGTGAAAAGTTTACGGACAGACAGACGACATACAAAAGGTGACCAGAATAGCTCAAGTGAACTAACAAGAGGCCCATGGACCACACCGCTCATCTGAGTCACCTTGGCCCATACCTTAAGATTTTCCAGATATATTCGCAGGTAAAACTTTGGTCCTTATTGTGGCCCCATCCTACCCGCGGGGGTCATGAGATTTACAAATTTGAATCTTTCGTGTAAATTTAAACTTCTTTGGCTCAATGGTTCTTGAGAAAAAGATTTTTAAAGATTTTCCCTATATATTTGCATATATAACTTTAATCCTCTATTGTGGCCCAATCCTACCCCCGGGGCATGATTTTAACTAACTTGAATCTGCACTATGTCAGGAAGCTTCCATGCAAATGTAAACTTCTTTGCCCATGGTTCTTGAGAGGAAGACTTTTAAAGATTTTTTTCCTATATATTAGGATGTAAAACTTTGATCCCCTGTTATGGCCTACTCCTGGGGGCCATGGTTTCAACAAACTTGAATCTGCACTATGCCAGGAAGCTTTCATGTAAATCTCAGCTTTTCTGGCTCAGTGGTTCTTGAGAAGATTTTTAAAGATTTTCCCTATATATTGGTATGTAAAACTTTGATCCCTTATTGTGGCCCCATCCATCCCCAGGGGTCATGCTTTTATAAATTTGAATCTGCACTATGTCAGGAAGCTTTCATGTAAATTTCAGCTCCTCTACCCCAGTGGATCTCGAGAAGATTTTCAAATGACCTGACTATATTTTTGCATTTTTGTGATTATCTTCCCTTTGAAGGGGACATGGCCCTTCATTTGAACATTCTTGAAAGCCCTTCACACAAGGATGCTTTGTGCAAAATTTAGTTGAAATTGGCCCGGTGGATCTGGACATGAAAATGTGAAAAGTTTGCGACGACACCGATGGAGACACTGAAAGACAACGGCTCAGGTGAGCTAAAACGATGCTATGTGTCCGAGTACTATATGTATTTTAAATCTTTCAAAAACAAGAGGTCCACAGGCCTTATCGGTCACCTGAGTACTAGTGAAAAAGTATCACTACTCCCAAAAGCTATGGAATCTAGAAAAGAATGCTGTTCTTAATATATGTGTTCAGCAACAGCATACAGCACTTCACTGGCCTCAAAAGTACATACACTGATAAAAGGCTTTAGATAATATAATAGGTGTATCATTAATTATTGTTTAACGCCCCCCTCGATAATTTTACACTGATATGGAGACGTCACCAATGCCGGCTGCAAAATTTAGGCCTATGCTCGGGGCTACGGCCTTTGAGTAGGGAGGAATCTTTATCGTGCCACACCTGCTTTGACACGGGCCTCGGTTTTTGCTATCTCATCCGAAGGACCGCCCCATTTAGTCGCCTCTTACGACAAGCAAGGGGGTACCGAGGACCTATTCTAACCCGGAGAATTGGAATGATAGTTATCAAGAAGAAGTTAAAAATGTCTATTCACACATTTAATAACTGACAAGCAAGGTGCATTGAGGACCTATTCTAACCCGGATTCCCTCGGAATAATAGGTACATCAAAGGATATGACTAATATGGACCCATATCCTAGAGTCAAAACCCTGGGTTGTGAAATTCACAATTTTGTTGTATATCCTTTTCTGCTATTCCTAAGGATAGCATTTCATTTTTATACAGTATCAGCAAACTTACACATCAGTACTATATACTAAGTTTGGCCCCACCCTGGGGTCTGAACCCCAACTCTGGGGATCATTAAATTTTCAATTTTGGTAAAAGACTACCTGCTCTTTTCTAAATATCCATTTAGTTTCAATTTAGTATCAATAACACTAAAGAAGATGACATTTAAGTGTTTTACACAGAAACACTATATACCAAGTTAGGCTCCGCCCTGGGGGTCAGAACCCCTACCCCGGGGATCATGAAAATTACAATTTTGGTAGAGGCTTTCCTGCTCTACATCACTATGCATTTAGTTTTTCTTAAAGATGTGCGGTTCCATCTTCACAAGTCAAGGGTTATTGATTCGTTACCTCGCACTAACCCTTGACATCAGTCGCTATTTAAAAGTTGGGCTCGAGAAGAAGCATATGATTGGTTTGCAGCCTGAAGCTGCAAACCAATCAGACAACGGTTTTTATAATCGGTCGAAAACAAAACTAAACAGTAAACACGCATGGCGACGGCATTGTGGTGTAGAATTTATGGCCAATTAGTACAAGACAGATACCGTCGATTGATTTTCGGGAGTTCGTTTTGCTTGAAGAAACAATTAGACGAGGTTTACCGTTTTGGGGTATGAGCCGAATGAAAATGATGGATTGTCGAAGTACGTTTGTCGACTATGTTTTAACAAATTAAACAAATTGTCCAAAAATAGCGATTTACCACTGCCGGTTTTAGTCCCAATAAAAACATATTTTCCTTCTCTGATACATGATATCGAAAGCTTTTGGTTTTCAGTCAAATGATCGATTTGATGTTTTTCATATATCTTGTCGTCAACGGACGCCATTTTTTACTTTCTGTTTATTCCCTTACCAAACTTTCATCTGAAACAAGAAATCCCATTGGCTGATTAATTTTAGCGTATTGCGTCATCCTTCTTCTCGAGCCCAACTTTTAAATAGCGACTGATGTCAAGGGTTAGTGCGAGGTAACGAATCAATAACCCTTGACTTGTGAAGATGGTGCGGTTCTAGAGAAGAAGATTTTTGAAAATTGGTAATTTTGGGGCAGTTTTTGACCCGTCCCAGGGGTGCAGGAATCCTGAAATTTATAATTATCTCCCCCTTGTTCCGAAGATGCTTCATACCAAATTTGAAAAGATTGATTGATTGAATATTGTTTAACGTCCCTCTCGAGAATATTTCACTCATATGGAGACGTCACCACTGCCGGTGAAGGGCTGCAAAATTTAGGCCTATACTCGGCGCTTATGGCCATTGCGCAGGGAGGGATCTTTATCGTGCCACACCTGCTGTGACACGGGACCTCGGTTTTTGCGGTCTCATCCGAAGGACCGCCCCATTTAGTCGCCTCTTACGACAAGCAAGGGGGTACTGAGAACCTATTCTAACCCGGAGAATTGGAATGATAGTTATCAAGAAGAAGTTAAAAATGTCTATTGTTCACACATTTAATAACTGACAATTTTGGCCCCACCCTGATACCAAAATACCCTACCCCTGGGATCATCAAATTTACAATTTTGGTAAAGGACTACCTGTTCTTTCTGAATATCTACTTAGTTTCAATTTAGTATCAATAACACTAAAGAAGATGTTATTACACTATATACCAAGTTTGACCCCACCCTGGGGTCAGAACCCCTACCCCGGGGATCATGAAAGTTACAATTTTGGTAGAGACCTCCCTACTCTGCATCACTATGCATTCAATTTTTCTTGCTCGTGTGCGGTTCTTGAGAAGAAGATTTTTGAAAATTGGTCAATTTTGGGCGGTTTTTGCCCCGCCCCAGGGGTGCTTGAGTCCTGAAATTTACATTTTTGTCCCAAAGATGCTCCATTCCAAATATGAAAAAAAAATTTGGATTGGTAGTTATCAAGAAGTTAAAAATGTTCAATTGTTAACGCACGTCGCACGACGACAACCAATTGCAATAGCTCAGGTGACCTAATAATCACTCAGTAGTACGAAGTAAATTGTTTTTGAAATTGGCAAACGCCATGTATAAATTAAGTTGCGTTCCTTATAAGTTAGTGTATTCGTGTTTTTGTTAACGATGTAGATTATCAATATTTGTCGTTTTTGTTCGTAGTGTGTATAGTATGTGATGTTTGTTATGTCTCTTGATAAAGACGCACGTTGCGATGACCAACGACACGAACAATTAAGATTGTCAAATTTTCGAGACGACCTGTCCCTTCTTCAGAACAAACGAAAAGGTTTTCAAAAGATGGTTATAGATATACACCAACAAACACACACGCACTAAAACCACACTAATCTTCAATTACATGTTTATTGTTTTGGGCTTGCTAATCAATGTTTTTTATGGAGCGAATAACAACACGTCCAATGGAGCTGACCCACAATGCACGAAGTAATAATGATAGACTTAAAGTGGTATATCTCGGCCTACGTCACAATCAAATGTAAATGTGGAACCACGCTTCCGTTTTCCGAAATGTGATATTTTAACGATATCCATTTGATTTTACATGGCGATACGAGATCTGAATATCCGATATCAATTCCTTCCTGTGTGTTCTTATCTTATCAGTCAAATTTAAAGTTGAGATTTGGGGGGGGGGGGGGGGGGGTAGAAATGATTATAGCTTTATGGCCCTGTCACACTACATCACGACCTCACTATGTTCTATCATTTTTTTAGATCGTGGTGAGATCGTAGTGCGAACGGCATGAATATGTAATTTTGTCTGTCTTCACGATGTTACTGCGTCCTCACTACGCTCTTATCACGACTCCACTACGATTAAACTACGTCCTTGTTACGATTTCACCACGTTCTCACTACGTTCATCAAGTTCTTACTACGCTCCCACTACGTCCATCACGTTCTAACTACGCTCTCACCACGACTTCCACACGAGTTTCCTACGCTTCTGCCACGATTGTACCACGATCTTACTACGATTCTACCACGGTCTTACTACGGTTCTACCACGTTTCCGCGCCGCTGTCGCCACGCTTTGCAGCAGCTGAATCAGATCCAGATTCAGTATAAATACAGCTCAGAACCTTCTTGTCATCCATTTCTCCCAATATTTCCATTGTAAAAGCATGCCGCCAAAAACTGAAAGATCTACGCTGTCTTACGATTCTCCTCCTCCTTCGCCTAAGTAACAATATAGCAGCTTGGTCGTTAAGTGCCATATACTGAATATGCATCAACATCTCCATCAATATTTCTTGGTCTGGCCTTTCCATGATTTCAAAGAAGCAATGGTCATATGCAACCTTTGTTCAGTTTTTATACCAGTGTGTGGGGGAGAACAGAACATGATTCGGTCGTGGCTTGCGCGCAGTGAAATCTTAGTGAGGACGTATTAAGGACGGGATGAGCTTGGTAGAAACGTACTACAGTCTTCAACAACATATGGACGTGCCATGATCATAGCGGAAGCGTGAAGAAAACGTAGTGCAAACGGGATGATTGTAATGAGAACGTAGTGAAAACGGGACGGTCGTATAGAGAGCGTAGTGGAATCGCAGTGCAGTCGTTTTCTTCTGCATCACGATCCCATTACGATGCTACTACGACCATGTCGATCTAAATACGACCTTAGTACGTCCTTACTACGCTTCCACTACGATCAAATTTGACCACGACCGCACTACGTTTGTTTTGAGCATGTTCAAAGTTGCTCCACGACCATCACGACCATAAAGACCTTACTACGTTCTTACTAGAAAAAAATCGGTTTGAGAACAAACAAAATTTTGGTGAATGCGGGTGTGTCAATTACATTGTGCATGTCCGTGAGGCATTCAGTGCACATTGACTATTCATGTATGTAGAAGTTTTACTATGATCCAACTGTTCAACATATGAAATTGCGGGGCATCAGAAAGTGGGGGAGACAGATGGGAAAGGGGGGAGGTTAGACCAATTCAGATTTCCACGAGCATCATGATAATATTTCTTTTGTGAGAATCCGGGTTAGAATATGTTCCAAATTATCATCAACAAATACACGGTACGCTCGTGTAAAAAAGAAAGGTTCACATTTCGCTGCTCCAGTGACCACAGATATCATAGTTGTGTTCGCTGCTACAATGTTTTAGATATTGACGCAAGCTTCAAAGATCAGCTGCAAATGATTTGTTTTATTTCACCGACCGTCATGAATTTGTCATTTTTTCCTCATCCTCTCTCCTTTTTCAAAATTATTGGGGCGGCATCTATTACTAAGTTCCTTATTGAGATTGCATCTACATAGACCGGCGTAAGTGGTGTACCAATCGGAACTCCTCGAATGTCTCACACTCGGATGTAATACGATGACATCCATGAGTGAATTTGATGCATTGCCAGTTCCGATTGAGTGGTGTACGTGTACATGTACATACATCCAATTTATGTACATGTAAATGATTTCATGACCTGTAGAGATTCATATAAAACTTTGTCTCAGGATATAAGATATATCACACATTACACGTGCATTAATCATATAAGCAAAATCATCAAAATTCAGTTTGTTACTTTCGTTTTACATTTACATTTTGCAAAACCTCTAGAATATTTTTTTCCAGATATTGAAATGTAAAATTTAATTGTAAACCACATGTATGTTATAATAGTTATTTTTTTTTTTTTTTTTTTTTTTTCCCCTTTCAATATCTTTTATTTCTAGCTAACATACATTTGATATTTGGGGGTAATGTCTCCGCAGAGACCCCCGAATAATCCTCACCTAGGGTGCCAGGGGCTCCATGGATTGGATATATGTATATATATGTGTTAACTATACATGTATGCATATTTAAGAAACATATCTACATGATATCAAACAGTATAGTTGATAATATTGTTTTTCTTTTACAATTAAAAGATTTACATGCTAGATAGCAATATTTTTCAACTAAAAAAAAGCAAAGTATATTTAGATGTCAAAATTATATCAGTATGCAAAATCTAATCTACTTAATACATATAAAGCAATGATTGATCCATATTGTTGCAGGGGAGACACAATCACAAACAGTTCACCACTCCCCTAACAACAAGTACTGAGGAACAGGTCACCCTCAAGTACTGTTAGAATGCTATTGTTGGAAACTGAATATCAGATACATAGTACATACAGATTATTGCAATACATGTGTTATAATATAAAGCATTAAAGTAACAAAGAAAGTCTCTCAAATAATTTGTGATCTAGGAAATCGTACTTTGATTTTCTTAATGTTAAGTATGTTCTATAACAGTTTAATTTAACCTGTATCAAGAGATTATTCACACTTTCAGTTTTGTTTTCAAGTCTTAACATCATTTTACTTTTGTAAATTCTGAAAGCAATATATGAAATCACAAAGTTAAATGTATGCACTTTAGGATTATCTTCATGAAAAAAGCCGAGAACAATATGTTTCCATCGAATGTCAATTTCAAGCACCATTTCAACAGTATTCCATATCTGTCTTACATTTTGACATTCAAAAATTAAATGTGCATTGTTTTCAATGACATCAGCACAAAATGTACAGTTTCTATGAACATCTTTTTTCCATTTGCTAAGTAGATAATTGTTGCATAAAAGATTGTGCAAAAGTTTGTAGTTAAATTCAGCAACATTTTTATCAACAACTTTACATACATTATTTCTATAAATATTAGTCCAGTCTGACTTTTCCAACATAAAAGTCTTTTCCCACATACTTTCCATATATGATCTTTGAAACTTGTCATCAACAAAAATGTCGTAAAAGAATTTACAAGATTTGCCAATTATAGATTCAATTTTTCCATTTTTAAATAAAAACACGTTTTCTTTTTCTATATGGTATTCTGTCTTATGACTTATTTTATTAAAAACATTTCTTAGTATTTTATATTCACACAACCAGTTATGTTTGTTTGTAAGATTTGAAAAATCAGTAATATCCTTGAATCCAATTTCATTAAACAGATCATCTACTTTTAAAACACCACTTTTCATCCAATTTGTAAAACAAAGTGTCTCATTTTTATAAGTAAATCTTTTATTTTTCCAAATATTTTGGGAAAATTGTAATGTTGTCGAATTGCCCTTAGCTTCATTGAAATATGTAATAATTTCTCTATAAAGATAGGGTATGTATTTATGTAACATTCCACTTTCACTCAAAAATGAGTCGTTTGTCTTTAATAGATAGTAAATATCATATTGATTCCTTTGACAGAAGCTCTGGAAAAAATCTTTTAATTTATGGTTACACGATATTATTTTTGGGATCCATGATGCTTTAAGCGCTTTGAATTTGGATTTTAAGTCAACTATGTGTATTCCTCCTTTTAGTTTATCTCCTATCAGGGTGTTTCTTTTAATCCTGTCTTTCTTATTCCAAATGAAATTAAATATTATTTTATTTATTTCTTTGATAAATTCATCACCAGGAATTGGTAATAAAGTTGCTGCATATACTAATTTTGATATTGCCAAAGAGTTTATTATGCAGCATTTTCCAAATATTGTAAGTTTTCTGGTTCTCCATGAATCTAATAATTTTTCTATATCTCTTTGATACCGTATCCAGTTTTTTTCAAAACACTCTTCTTTACTATGACCAATGTGGATACCTAATGCTTTAATTGAATTTTCATTTACTTTCAGATTAAGAATTTCTTTTTTTGTTCCTTTAAGCTTTCCTAATAATAAACATTCTGTTTTATCTTTATTTAGTTTTAATCCTGAATGTTTACAAAAAATATCAATTGTGTTTAACGCTATTTGTAATGATTTTTCATTCTTAATAGGAATCGTACAGTCGTCAGCATGCTGAACTATTTTTATTTCTTGTTTCATTTCTTTGATCTTAAACCCATTTATATCTTTATTTGATCTAATATTACAGGCAAGGACTTCTGCTACAAAAATAAAAAGCAGGGCAGACAATGGACAACCTTGTCTGATTCCTCTATTCATTTTACACGTTTTAGAAATCCATCCATTATTTTTCACTCTAAAAATAGGGTCTTTGTACATTATTTTTATCCATTGCATAAAACTTGCACCAAAATTAAACTTCTCCAGTGTTTTAAACAAAAAATTCCACTCCACCGAGTCAAAAGCTTTCTCAAAATCACAGAATAACAAAATTTGTGGGTCATTTGAGTTTTCACAATATTCATATATATCAAGGATAGTCCTTGCACTAAATCCAATAAATCTGCCTTTAATATAAGCAGTTTGGTCTTCATTGATTAGATTATCAACTACTTTTTGTAGCCTTCTAGCTAACACGAATGCTAAAATTTTGTAATCTGAATTTGTTAAGCTAATCGGTCGATAATTTTTTATCTTATCTCTTTCTCCCTTTTTATGCAGTAATGATAAAAGTGAGAGCCTTTGTGTAAAGGGCATATTACCAGTTTCAAAAGTGTATTCAAGAGTTGCATAAAAAATGTCTTTAATTTCATTCCAAAAGGTTTTATAGAATTCATTAGGAATTCCATCCATTCCGGGTGATTTATTATCTTTAAGATTCATTACCGCTTCTTTACATTCTTGAAGAGTAAACATTTCATCGCAAAATAATCTTCCATTTTCATCTAATTTTTGTTCAATATTTACTTCATTTAAATAATTTTGTATTTCATTATCATCAATGTGCTTTGATTCATATAGTTTGTCATAAAATGAACATATTTCATTTAAAATATCATTATCATTATAAACACTTTTTGTTTGTTCTGTTACTTTTCTAATCACATTGTCTGATTGATTGTAATTTTCTAATCTGAGAAAATAGGACGTATTTCTTTCTCCCTCTTCTATCCATTTTACTCTAGATCTTATCTGTGCCCCCCTTGATTTTTTGTCATACAGATGAGTTAGTTGATTTTCAAGGGTCCTTTTTTCTTTCATATTAATTTCATTTGCAGGTTTATCTTCTATATCCTGTATTTGTTTTTCTAGATCCATGACAGACTTTTTGTAACTTTTTGACAGTGATTTTGAATATGAAATACTTAAGCTACGAATTTCTTGTTTAAGTTGTTCCCAAAGATCATGTACATTTATAGTATTCAAATTTGCTATTTTAACATTATATTTATGAA
This sequence comes from Ostrea edulis, assembly GCF_947568905.1. Taxonomy (NCBI): domain Eukaryota; kingdom Metazoa; phylum Mollusca; class Bivalvia; order Ostreida; family Ostreidae; genus Ostrea; species Ostrea edulis. The sequence goes on from NC_079167.1 coordinate 48,965,234, forward strand.
TTAAATCATTAATAATCATTTTATATTTCTTATCGTTCAAAAGACTCGTATTAAGTTTCCAATAACCTTTACCTCTTTCATTTTCATTTACAGTAACAGAGAGTTTAATAGCTTTGTGATCACTTAACCTGATTCCATCAGAATGAGTTCCTGGCACTTGTTGTACACGTATTTTGTGAACTTTAGCTAACATGATTTGACTTAAAAAGATATAATCAATACGACTTATGGGTTTGTTGCTTGAATTACACCACGTAAATCCAGGTTTTAACCCCTGAATTTTTTTCCAAGTATCATTAAGATTGAATTTATTTAAAATTTCTATCAAAATGTTTGTGCTTTTATCTGCAGCCGTAGTTTTATTTTTCCTATCCGTTTTATCAAACACACAATTAAAATCGCCTCCTAGAATTATATTTTCTTCATGTAAGGCATATTTTGAAATATAAGCTTTTAGCTTTTTGAAAAAAGACACTCTTTCCGTTTCTGAATTTGGACTATAAATATTGACAATTGTGTATGCATTATTTTGAAAATTTATATTAAGTAGTAAAATTCTACCATCTTGAGTTTTGTGTACATTTTCTACATCAATATCTACATTGTTAAATAAAACTGAAACACCCCGTGCATGGGGTGAATTCGAAAAAGCATGAAAACATTTGCCGAACCAACGGCTGTTATACTTCGATTGATTCTTCTCAACAAAATGCGTTTCTTGAATTAAAGCTATATGAACATTAGTGTCTCTTAACCAATCGAAATTTTTTTGTCTTTTTTCATAGCTATTCATCCCTCTAGCATTGAGGGAAATAATGGATAAATCATTCATTACGCTAAAGTTCTAATCTGATTCTCCAGAATTGAGGATTTCATTTTGTGACCGATTTCTACGACTGTGTCGCATTTTGCTGGCATCGGGTGCATTTTTTGTTTTCTTGACCTTTTTGGAAAGCTTGGTAATGATATCACCTAGCGTGTTTTCACCAGGCCAATCAGATTTGTCAGTGTGCGTCGTACCAGTTTTGTTAAGCCCTGATCCCCAGAAATCGTCGTAGGTGGATTCCACGAACAAGGCTTTTGGGGGTGCACTTTTCAAAGCATCGTAAAATTCTTGAACTTGAGCTAGCTTAGCTTCCACGATTTCCTTCATGATGTTGTATTGAGAATCAATGAAATGTTGAGAAGCCAAAATGTTGTTACCGATTTGTTTGGCATCTAAGGCAGTGGGTGCAGCTTGGATAGCCGTCGCGCGTGGAATGTCACCTGAACGCACTGCCTTTACGTACTGATATGCATGCTCCGATGATTTGTGTTCAACACCGAATACTTTGATATCGTTAAGGTGAAAATTTGAAAGGATGTCATCTTTTCCACTAAATGGAATAATATTAGGATCCGCCTCTGTATAGAGCTCACACTTTTCATCTCATAGGAGATCACGTGATACGGGCAGTGAATGGACGGAAAATTTACCTGTCCGTGTTTTTGATCATTTTCTTTGTCAAAATCAGATATTTACCTGGATTATTTTGACTTAGAGTGTTCCTAAAGGTAAAAGGTAACTATACTTTTTGCTTTTTGCAATTTTTCTAGTAGCAGAAAACTTTTTGAAGCAGATTTCTACCTAGTGACTCAAGTGAGTAGATACTCACATTTGTGTTATTACAAACTATGGCGATGGCAGTGCCAGCTCAGATGTTGAAACCAGTGTTCTTGAAGAATAGTGAAATACAAAATGATAGAAATAATAAAATCTCTGACTTTGAGATTGCAGTACAATTGTCAAAAAAGATCGATGATGTAAAATGCATTCAATTAGACAGAGACCTGTGGCGGATCTATGTGGATTATTTGAGCAGTAGATCTAAACTGGTCACCGAAGGATTTGATCTTAGAAGTAGGAACGTACAGGTATATGCAAACAATCCGTTTTCAACAGGTACCGGCAATCCAAATGAACAGGTACTTAAAATTACAATCAAAGGCGTTCCTTTGTCCGTCGACGACTCTGCCGTAAGAAACATGCTTGATCAGTTCAAAGTTTCTCTATGCAGTGAAATAAAATACGAAAAAATTAGAAATCCCAGTACCCTCAGAATGACAGAGATCTTGAATGGAAATAGATTCGTGTATGTTAAACCCTTTAAAGAGGGGGAGTTTCTACCCCGATCCTGCGTGTGCGCCGGGATTCAGTGTTTGTTATTTCATAAGGGCCAACCCTCTCTCAAGCGTTCTCCTAGATGTACAAAATGTTGGAGCAATGAACACTTTACAAATCAGTGTGATAGCGTTCAGTGTTGCAAAGCCTGTAAAAAAACATGTTATAATAGTTATAGTTTAGCATAGTTCAAATTACCATCCAAGGTTGTAAATATGCTCAAACTTCACATGTCTTACGAAAATATAATGTATAATTTTTCAAGATTTTAGGGGGTTGGGGAGTACTTGTTGTAGAGCTAATAGCTTCTAAAATGATACGTCAACATATGATTTTCTTACTCAAATCCTTATTCTAAGATAATAATCTGTAAATTAAAAACAATTAATTCAAGGTTTAGTCCATAAAAATTAGGGAAAAGACCAATATTGACGTCAAATGGTATTTCCTACAGTATTTCTTTTAACATGTCTGGGCTCTCAAAGTATACATTGTGAAAATATTTATTCCAATTTATTAGAATAAATGATTACATATCATTAAATAAAGGATATATAGTTTATGTTGCTTATTACAGCCCATTTGTTTGGGGAAATAATAATTATTAAGAAAAATAAAGAAGGAGGAATGCATTTTCCTTAATGTTGATGGGATGCTTACTTTTGAGAAGCAATATCAATGAAAATATCATGTCTATATATATATATATATATATATATATATATATATATATATATATATATATTAATGTCTATCTATTACTGGAATATATATTTATCTTGTAAAGGCAATTTTGTCATGATTGAGTCCATTTAAGGCCGAGTATAGATCTACCTTATTTTAAACTTTAGGACGAGTTAACTAATTACGTAATCAGTGCAAAAGTCAACTCGTCCCCGGTGAGATTCTCTCGTTACAGTGCATTAAGAATAAATCAATAAAAAGTAAATAAATAAGAATATTTACCCCCCAAAAAAATCAATAAATGGTAAATAAAAGAAATAAAATAGGATAAAAAAAAGAATACAGGGCCGTAAGTAGGGTTCTAAATCAGGGGAGGCAGGGGATTGGGGGCCGCCGATTGACTTTACGACTGAAAATGACACTTTTTAAATCCCAATTTATCATGTTTGTGTTTCATTTGTACTATGTAAAGAATCGTAATATGGTGTCAAAGACAAAGGTGCTTGTCTTCATTTTAAACATATATCCTATAATATAACATTTATATAATTTTATTTTCTTTTTTGCCAAAAAATCAGACGAGGCAGTTGCCTCGTCTGCCTCATCGGCAGTTACGGCCCTGGAATAGATGCTAAAAGGTTAACAATATGGACCAATTCAAGAAACAGAGAATTAGCAGCCTAGAAAGTCAAATAATCATCAGATATCCCCGCACTGATAATGTCTAGAAAATATACAAGGGTGAGATCGGTGCATGACAACGTTTCGGAAGTGCTTTGTCCTAACAAATCCACAAATAAGACATGCCAGGCCGCCCTATAGTCAGTATCATCTGACATCGCACTGAGAAATCTCTGAATTCATTGATTTATATCTCTGTCAGTATGTAGAGGACTTACCGTCATACATGAAGGACACGACTTATTACCAGAATGGAACTCCTTCGTCAGGCTTGCCAGACCATACCCTCCTTGTGACCCTGGATGTTACTTCACTCTACACTAACATTCCACATGATGGAGGTATGTATCACGGCTTGTAGAGAGGTTGGAAACAATAGGGTCATTCCATGTCCTCAACTATATCACTCATTCAGTCTATACCTGCAAATCAGTGGCACAGCTGTCGGAACAAAAATGACACCATCTTATGCCAACATCTTTATTGGGAGACTGGAAAGTAGCCCTCCTACATTATTCACAAGTTAAGCCTCTTATTTGGCTATGTATCACAGATGACATTGAGATGAAGTGAGTTGACGGTCGTGAAAAACTCTACGACTTCATCGAGATTGCAAACTCTTTCCACTATTCCATCAAATTCACTGTGGAAATTTCCACTCCCACAAATATTTTTTGGATACCACAGTCACATCCACAAACACAACATTGAGTTCCATCCTCACACTAAGCCCACCGACTCTCAGTTGTACCTTATGCCACCCAGTTGTCATCCACCTCATACTTTCAAAGGTGTGCCTAAGGGTTTGACCACCCGAATCCACCGCATCTGCTCTACTCCTACTACTTTCCAAGAATTAGGGAAAATCCTCAAAACTTATCCAACAAAAAGAGGATATGATACTTGCAAGATACAGTCCGCAATTGGTGAGATGTCACGACAGGACCGACAGTCCCTCATCCAGTACAAAGAAAACCTCACAGTGAAATGGTTTCACTTGTCATTACTTATCAACCTCAGGTTAGGTCAGTTATATAACTGCTACTGGTATCCTCTAATGTCTCAGGGTCGATCCGCAACCCCCCACCTATAGTTGATTGGTTGTATATTGTTTAACGTCTCTCTCGAGAATTTTTCACTCATAAGGAGATAAGGAGAATTTTTCACGCATAAGGAGATAAGGAGACGTCACCAAGATCGGTGAAGGGCTTCAAATTTAGGCCTATGCTCGGCGCTTACGGCCATTGACCAGTGAGGGTTCTTTAGCGTGCCACACCTACTGTGACAGGGACATCGGTTTTAAGGTCATCTCTGAGGACCCATGACATTCACACCTGATGCAGAGCGTGTGGCGATGGAACTGTCACTACCTGTTTTAACGACTTGGGTCTGTCGCGGCCAGGATTCGAACCCCGGCCTTCCGAATGCGGGGCGAACGCTCTAACCTCTAGACCACCGCGGTGATCTCCCGCCTATGGATAAATTATCCATTTACCCCCACCTATGGGTAAATAGGCTCACTGCCTTGTGAAGTCCAAAGACTGTTGCGGCAATGTGAGCGGAGGAAACCTGCACGGTTCAACGGTTACGGCGGCGCTTCAGTAAAGTGACGTGTCACGATGACCAAAGACCAGTAGTTATCCGAAGGACTGTTCCATTTAGTCCCCTCTTTGAACGACAAGCAAGGGGTACTGAGAAGCTATTCTAATCCGGGACCCCACGGATAGAAGAATTGATTATTTGACAGAGTACTGTTTAACGTCCCTCACGAAAATTTTCCACTGAATTGGAGACATGAGAATTGATAGAAGTGTGGTAATAACACAACGAGCTTGGCCCTTGTGGTTTACATGGTGACATGGAATGTACATTGTAGTACTAAAACCCTCATGGAATTTTTCTTCCCTTTGGAACAATTTTAATTTACGTCACATATCTTGTTATTAACAATGAATTTCAATATTCAAATTTTAAAACATAAAACGCCAGATGGTATCACAAGAGCATTAAAAACATGCATCGTTGCAAACTGTCATTGTATTAGGAATGCTGTATCCTATGTTATACTTTCATAGAATGGTTGTATCAGTGTTGTATTTTAATCATCATTAATAAACGTCTTAATCGCAAAGTTTTCTTCCTGACGTTTATGGTATACATTTGTAATGATGTTGCATTTTCACTGGTGTAATTGAATTTAGGTGGATTTTTCTGTTTTTTAAAAATATGAAGAAAGCGAACGACAGAGACCAATTTACACAAAATTTTCTAACTGTGTTGAGTGTTTGAGCAAGTGGTAGGGAATCTGACTGAATGCTATATATCATTCGAACCAGAATTCATTGTGTCACCTAATAAGCTATATGAAATTCTTAAGAATTGTATGTATAAAGAAAAATATGGGCCACTTTCTAACCCCTCCTCACTGACATCTACATTCTCCATAGTAAATTGCCACAAGGGTTGGTTGTACTCTGCGTTAAATACACGATTGTACCCTGCGTAGGAATGGTTGTATCAAAATGACCTTTAGTCACGGTGTAAATCTTTTACAAGTACTGACAGCTAGTACGCCCTTAAACGGCACAAAACACCTGATGCAATGCTACGAGGGCGAGTCAATAAGTAACCAGTCTATCCCATTTCCGATTGACCGAGACGGTCACGACTGTCATGCCTTGTTTCATTACATGTTTTATACCTGGGTACAAAATTGCACGCGTATCGAGTCATTCTTTAATAAGATATTGAATGTCAAACATGTCTAGTGATGCAAAGGCATGCTTTTCATCTAAAGTTGAGTACCGTGCTATAATTCGGTACTTGTATTTAAAAGGTAAATCAGGCAAGGAAATACACGACGAGTTAGTCGATGTTTATGGGTCTTCTGCACCATCTTATGCTCAGGCTGAATTCTGGGTAGGGGAGTTCAAACACGGTAAAACGTCATTAGAAGATGAAGCCAGGTCTGGACACCCACTGGATGCCATCGACGAAGAAATGTGTAAGAAAGTTCGGGATCTGGTATACTCTGATAGCGCAAGCATTAGGCATTTCACATGGTGGCGTTTCAACAATTTTACGTGATCGTTTAGGTATGCGCAAGCTAACAGCCCGTTTGGTCCCCAAATCTCTAAGCGATGAGAAAATGGCAACCAGAACATCAGTATGCAGCGCCTTGTTGAAGCGTTTTAAGTCAAAAGATGATTTTCTTTTGCGTCTGGCGACTGTTCTTGAGTTCATTATTATGAGCCAGAGAATAAAGCTCAGAGTCGTCAGTGGGTAGGGCCTGGGTCCCCGAGGCCAAAGAAGTTCAAGACGCAACCATATGCTGGCAAGGTGATGGCCACAGTATTTTGGGACGCAAAAGGCGTTATGTGTGACTTTTTACCTAAGAGAAGTACAGTAACTGGAGTGCACTATGCAAACTTGCTAGACCAGCTGAAAACCGCCATCCATAAAAAAAAAAAACAAAAAAAAAAAAAAAAACTGAGGTAAACTCTCTAAAGGTGTTTTGCTGCAACAGGACAACACGAGAGTCCACACTTGCCAGGTTGCAATGGATGCTGTAGATCGAAACGGGTATGAATTAATACCACACCCTACCTATTCGTCTGACCTAGTTCCTAGCGACTTCTTCCTATTCCCAAACTTAAGAAAAGATATTTATGGACGTCATTTTCGATCTGACAGAGAAGTCGTGAAGGCAGTCGAGGAGTGGGTCAATGGAAAGGATCCTGACTTTTCCAGTTTTGGGCCGATGGCACTTGAACACATTTGGTCACGAGAGTCCACACTTGCCAGGTTGCAATGGATGCTGTAGATCGAAACGGGTATGAATTAATACCACACCCTACCTATTCGTCTGACCTAGTTCCTAGCGACTTCTTCCTATTCCCAAACTTAAGAAAAGATATTTATGGACGTCATTTTCGATCTGACAGAGAAGTCGTGAAGGCAGTCGAGGAGTGGGTCAATGGAAAGGATCCTGACTTTTCCAGTTTTGGGCCGATGGCACTTGAACACATTTGGTCTAAGTACATCACACTAGAGGACAATGGCATCGAAAAAGAAGAGCTGGATCTCAACCGGACTGGTTACTTATTGACTCGCCCTTGTATTTACAGGATGTTAACGTGATAATTGGCTTTTTGGCGATTAAAATATCAAAGTCAAGATTTGAATTTCATCGCTTTCAAACTCCAAAACATGAAAAGAATTAATTTTGCTGATTTAAAAAAAGGTTAAGTAACATGCGATGTGTCCTCTAAGCTTAATCCTTATCCATTGGTTGACATTTAACCATTAATCAGATCCCGTGGGGATCCGGGTTAGAATAGTTCCTCAGTACCCCTTGCTTGTCGTAAGAGGCGACTAAATGGGGCGGTCCTTCGGATGAGACCAAAAAACCGAGGTCCCGTGTCACAGCAGGTGTGACACGATAAAGATCTCTCTCTGCTCAATGGCCATAAGCGCCGAGCATAGGCCTAAATTTTGCAGCCCTTCACCGGCAATAGTGACGTCTCCATATGAGTGAAATATTCTCGAGAGGGACGTTAAACAAAAATCAATCAATCAATCAAATTCTATTGCTCAAACGTTAACCACTGATGAAATTGCCTAATCGGTGGTTTTGTCCGAAGTTAATGTGCTGTTAAAGTTATCGTTCTTTGTGAAGTCTTGCAAGTTATCATCCCAAAATGGAAATCTTTTGTATCAGGAGATATCTCCCATATTTTTCGTGCAAGTCTTGCAGTTTGCCATTACAATTCCACATCTAAAGATGTAATGATGGTTTTTCCTTCTTTCATACAAGTTTTGCGTCAATTCGTGGCCTATTACCATTTATTTACCTCACTCGACCACTCGCTCACTTGAATCATTCATACCCCATTCATTCAACTCGTGTGTGTGTATTTCCCCCATAATGCACCAGTGCTTATGTATATTCTTAGACAAGTGGAAGATTCGATTTTGATTGTTTCACCGATATACGCTGTTTTAAATTAAAGAGCATGCATGGACACGATTTGAGCTGAAAATTTGATTTTTTCAATTTAAAAAAAATGCTTAAATAAATTATTTTTAATGGTCAACCAAATTTGAATATAAGTTTTTGAGTTACAAGTGAGATACAGCACTCACAATTCTTTGTTATTTAAACAAGGTTCGTGCCATTTATTTGTTTACATATCGTTTACTAAATAGAAAATAGCATGTTTAAAACAAAATGAGATGTGTCAAACACTAGAAACTATTGAATGGTGTTCAGAATTAACTTGTAAATTGAAAAATCTCCTTTAAATGAACTTTTACTAGCATATTTAACCTATGTAAAGAAAAATATGGCACGAGCCTTGCACATAACAAGGAATTGTCAGCTCTACATATCCCATGTACCTCCACAACTGACATTCAAATTTTTGCTGACCATTAGAAATACCTTTAAGCATTCTAAACATTAAAAATGGAAAATTAAGATTTGAAAATTTTCAGCTCAAATCGTGCCCACGTCCCTCTTAGTATGACTGATGATCATAAAGTTTGTATCAATTTATTGATTATGTTCGAGATGCTGTTGCGGAACGAATTGTTGCAGACAATTAAGTATGGGTGTGATTATAATTATAATTGGTTATTAATTTATGAGGGTTTTGCAGTACCTATAAACACAGGCCCGTAGGAAGCAATTTCACTTTGGGGGGGGGGCACCACACCAAAGTAATTTACGACAAAAAAGTGATATCGACAAAACCATTAGTAAAAAGATAACTGCATAAATATGTGCAAGCATTGAGGTGTATGTCATGTACATAAATCTAATTATGTACATAGAATCTAATTAGTTTCCCAGAAAACCCCTCAACTTTAATTTTAAGTTTTGTTTGGTTTTTGGGGGGGGGGGTGTTAAGGATTTAAAAAAAATCTTTTTATTGTTTATATCTTTATCATTTTGTTATCAATCATTTCTGAGTCATAAGGTATTTAGTACTCGGTAAACTTTCCAAAAATCGCCAGTCTGTGTTCACTTTCACTTACGAACTCCTCAACTATTTTTTTTGGATTCAGTTCATCAGTCTCATTTTTATGAACATGCAATAAAAGCAAATTGTTTGTTCGTATTTGGCTCATTGTTGATCTCAGTGATGTTTTCAATCTTTTCAAGGCGCTGAATGAGCGCTCACTGGTAGCGTTAGTTGCAGGAAGTACCAAAATTAGTTTGAGAATTTTGAGGATCTCGGCGAACAGACTTTTTTTATTTGAATGTCTGAAAAATTCAACCACACTTGGTATATCTGGCGTAAAGTCTTTTGGCAAAACAATCTTTAACATTATAAGCTGGCAGTGAAGATCCTTTGGCTTCAAATCTGTATCATATAGGGTCGTGACAAAATTGAATTCTTCTTCAAACGTTTGACCTGTGCAAGCCTTAATTACGAGGTTTTCAAGATTAACATAAGCTTTGTAACCTGGTTGGTCAAATCTAGATTTTATGCCAGCTAAAAGCAGATCTAATGCCTCGTAGAAATCTTTCCTATACATATCTGCACACGATGAAGAAGTATGTGCTGCTGTCCCATCATCAAGTTTACGAGGAATTTTGCGATCATCTGTTCATCTGTTTCGCTTTTTCAACAACTTCCTCGTAAAACTGAGTGAAGATTGGTCTCATCTCGGAGACTTTGCAAAGCACTCATTGTCGTTGATACCATTTTTTGACCATCACTCGCCGAGAGATTTGGAGCCCGCAGAGCCCTTGCCAAATTATCACTATAACGTAAAAGTTTTTCACTCAGTAAACACCCAAAGAAGAAATCAAACCTACACATATAAGCAGCCACTCCCCTAATTCTGTTTCTCATTTCTACCTCATGCACGTATTGGAGGCTTTCATCCCAAACATTTCTTAGAATTTCATAGTTTGACAAAATGCTCAAAAATGTGTCGGCTTTTATTGTCCATCTTGTGGGACACAAAACCCTTATTCCCACTGACGTTTTCTCTAGATTTTGGGCATTTTTTAATGAATTGAAAATCATCTCCCTTCTTGGAGATTCTTAAATCAACTTTGTAATATCCTTTGCAATGTACAGGGTGTCTCTAAGCAACTTACATCCCTTAATAGAATCACTGCAAGCTAGGTTAAGAGCATGACCATAACAGTGTATGTAAAGGGCTCTGGGTTCAAGTGCATGAATTTTTGTTGCAACACCTGTCTTTGAACCAGCCATAGAAGCAGCCATGTCATAACACTGGCCTCGTACTTTGTTGATAGGCAGATCGAACCTCAAAAGGGCATCTTTAATTGCTAGGGTTATTGAATTAGCCCCAGTGTCAGAAAGACAGTACATCCCTAATAAATCTTCATGAGCGGTAAAATTTTGATCAACCCATCGAATGCATAAAACAAATTCCTCTTTGTTGGAAATATCTCGTGTTTCGTCTGCCATTATTGAAAAGAATTCAGACGATTTGATGAAAGCAACAATTTGTCGCAAAACCTGCAACCCCATCACCTGCAAAATTTCATTTTGTATATCTGGAGCAACATACTTATTTGTCTTGCGTTGTAGCCATTCCTGAAACTGGGGATCGCGTTTAGACTCTAGCATGAGAAGTTGATTAAAGTTCGAGTTTTTTTCGTCTTTGTCACCCCGAAGAGCAATTCCTTGTCGAGCAAGAAACTTCAAAATGTTTGTGATTTTAAGCAAATTCTCTCTGTTAGATTTCTTCTCGACTTCGTGCGTCTTTGAAAGACATTCTCCAACATCTTTAACCTCCTCCTTTATCGTAAACTCCCTTTCCATTGCCTCTTTATGGCAATCACTTTTCTCGTGTGCGGCGAATTTTGTGGTTGCTTTTTTCCAGTTTTTAAAACCACTTGATATGAAAGCTTTTTCTTTCTTGTGACAACTGAGAGTCTTCTTCTGAAATGATTTTATGCAAGGAAAACAGAATACAACATCTTTGATTTCTACATAATGTAACCAAGACCACCGATCAAACCAGGAGGCATTGAAAGATCTCATCTTTTTACCAAACTTTTTTGCTGGAAAGAAAATATTCCGTGGCTGATTTGGGGTACTACCGATCTCTGGTGTATGCCATTTTTCATGTACAACCTGGGCCTTTTGAACTGGTATTTCTGAGATATCATCTTCTGAAGAAGAAGAAGAATCAATAAAGGAAGCAACCTTAACATGTTTGTCTGTTTCTTTGTTTGCAGTTTCCCCCAATTTACCTGTTTCAATAGACTCCTCATTTGTGTTAGACTCCAAGAGTGGGGAAGGACTATCTTGTGATTGTTTTGGTTCAAATGAGCGATGAGGTTCAGAATCCTCAAAGGATAACCTCGAACGCTTTGAAAGAGGTTCCTCATGCTTGTGAATACAGGCAACAAAATGATTAGGTGTCCAACCATCTATTTTTGTAGCAATTGTTTGAGTCCACATGATGTGGATAGCATCCTAATATTCTTTAGCATCAGCACGGTCAAGAGGAACAATAAGCTGATTATGATCTTGTCTGTTTACACCAGGGTTTTGCACCTCGGGGAAAATCGACATGATTGGTTTCTGCAAAACGTTAGAAGCTACGAACATATGTAAAAGGCTTGAATAGTAACCGTTCTGGGTTGTTTTTATTGTTTCCTTTTGTAACGAAGCAATCAAATCACTAGTAATTAAACACTCTTCTGACAGGGAACTTTCAAAGACATATTGAAGTGAACTTTTGTTTGTGGACATGGTCACAAAAGTGTTTTCATTCGTGTAGCGCTTCAGGTTTGAAACAAGTTCAAACACAATTCGTACCCTCATTTCCTTAAAATTGTCCTCATGTCCAAACACAAAAAAGAGAGAGTTCTGAATAAACAATTCCCATCACCATATATCTGAATCGGGATAAGCTCAGAAGGAGCATCATTTGGATAAAGCTCTGAGGAAACAGCATCTTTTCGAATATTCGAAGTTGGGATATTAGGTATGCTTGTTGGAAGAGGATATTTCTTAAAAATTTGCCCTTTGAGTCTAACAAGAAAACTTAGTGCTCCCCATCCCCTTTTTCCTGCATTCCTTGCTTCTTCGTGCACTTTTTCGAAAAATGCCTTTCTTTCGTCCGTCTGGGCATACATTGTGAAATATAATCAAAGTTAAAACTGTGCGGAAGGTTGATCTTACACTGATACGATAGTGTCTACTCTTGGACCAAGACTTTACAAGCTTTGAAAAAGTTGTTACACGTTATGACCTACGTCACATTGGGGGTGTTACGTCACTGATAAATAGTACTTCACACATTGTCGGGTTTACCTTTACCATAAAAATGTGATGATAAAAAAGTCAACAATTCATCATATTAGCTTTACAAAAAGATTTTAAATATATACAAACGTTGAACTGGTATTAGGGCAGTTGGGCATAGACATTTTTGTATCAAGACGAAGTTTCTATGAACAAGCTATCTAATGAATTATTAGACCTTGAAAGTTAGTCAAGGTCACACATATTAGATACCTTTTGATCAGTCGTCCCTTGCGAGATTTATTCACTCGTATGAGTCGTCAACAAATACCGGTTAAGGACTTTAAACGACACTAGTGCCGGGCACTTGGCAAAGGAACAGTCACTACATATCATAGGTTTGACGCCAGATGCGGAGCTGGGAACGAGAACCGAACCATTACCTCACGATTACGACCTTTTGGATGATGCCCTAAGAAATGTTAAGGCATTAAGTACTTTTCATAATATATTTTTTTTATTTAAGCTAAAGGACAGTCACACTGACTGACTCTGAGTCTCATTGAATTAAATGAACTTTCTGCTTAAAAATAATTATACATTACACTATATGTGAATTTTACTTTATGGGTTTTTTTTTGTGGCACATTTTTAAATATGGGCCAAAGTGACTTAGGTGAGCGATGTGGCCCATGGACCTCTTGTTATTTCTGTTCATCTTCGCTTGTCAAGGGTTTCACGGGTGCTTGAGGACAAGAAACACCACTTACCCCACCCCCACCCCCCAGAATGTTGACCCCTGGGTCTCTTGCGACTTTTATAGTCAATCATTCGTAATTTCGTTTATGACATATTTTTGGTCCATCCTATGCTACAACTCCGAAAATAAACGTAAACAACCATTTCATTAAAAAAATACCACACTCCGTTATTATAAACAAAGAACGTCTGCAAGGCGAGAGGCAATACCCAGAGTATTTCGTTAGGATGTATTTAAAAACTACACCTTCCAGTAAAACCAACGATCTCCAGTCGTAGCCTGAATATTTCCGTCACTGAACATATGCAATACAAGTCCATTAAATGGGTGAAACGAATACTTTTCACCGATATGCTATCACTTTTTGAACTTGTCCAACTTCGATCAACGGAAGTAGAAAAATCGCGCCACCTATTACAAGAAGGATAACTCTTTTGGATGTCAGATCTATTTTCAACCGTATCATCTATACATGCCAATAAAACCCTGTAAATTTGTGGCAGAAAGAGGGAGGATCCTCCTCTAAAACCGCTAAGGATATAATCTTTGTCAGAAAAAGGGATATGCTTAAAGGGAAAGGCAACCCTCACCACATTGTTGCTTTTATGAATAAATTATTACTTACTGATATCGTAAATGACAGTCGTTAACAACAAAAATCCTTGCTTAACGATTAAATCAATATTAATCTTTCATATATTTTAAATTACCCGCCGCTAAGAGAGTGGCCATTGAAGTTTAATTTATGACGTCACACCATCGGTTCCGGTAAATTTCATCAACAGTTAACACTGTAAACATGACAAGTCACAAACAGTTAAGTTTGGAGCCGTATAGATTTGAGTCCGTCCTTTCGCAAGAGGGAATTGAGAAAAGAAGACGTTCATTTGAGTCACAGACCAGGCAGACGGTACACGTTTCTTCATACAAATATCCCGACCTCAACTTGTCATTACGCAAATGATGAATCCACAGTTTACATATTTAGTCTTTTCTTTTCAGATGACTTGGTTGGGTCAGGAATTTCGGGAAAAATAATTCACATATCCCCATCACATTAGTGCAATTAACAGCCTGACGAGAAGACGTCGACCTACTTATTCGTAAAACCTACCATAATCACATGTACATCTTAGAATCTCATTAAAACCGGAACAGACGGTGTGACGTCAAAATTATTGATTTTTGTGGTCTTGAATACAAAAAAGTTCCACATCATGAGAGCCTCTATAGATGGTGGGAATTTCAATTTTTAACGTTTTCAAATTAGCGCTGAAGCTTATCTAAGCCGTATATTAACAGATTTTTATGGGTTGTTTTCCCCTTAAATAATCATACATTCTTACTTAGCAATGAAGAATATTCATAGCTTATACAATTTTAAACTATAAATAATATGGTGTACACTACATTAAGTTTATTAAATGTATGAAAACAGTCATAAGCATGTTTGCGTATATATTTTGTGTAATTCAAATTACTATGATAGAAAATAATCAAACATTTCTTATAACATTTACTTGCATAGTAGATAATAGATATGGCGCTAGCACTCTAATCTTTTTTTCTAAGATAAGCTTGACTAGTAAGGCGAAAGTATGTATAAAAAAAACAACAACAAAAACACTCCGAATGATTTTGAAATGACGAATTTTGACAAGAGCACATTTCTTTTAGTGAAATAACTCCAAAACAACGACGTCTTATTAACTTTCCAGGCTTCCATGCATAAGCGCAATTACAGGAGGTATTGACAAGAGTTATTTCGCACGATGATAAGAATGTTTGCACATTCTGTTTTGCGAATTTAAATCGCTGGTCGAAAATTGACTACGATCTTAAAAGTAAAGCAGATACGCTTCGAAAGGAAAATGATGAAATTCTGCGTGAGAAATTAAACACGTCTGACATTTTCTTCTTCAAATAAACAGTCAACTTCAGCCATTGTTGTTAGTCTGTTACCATATTACTCTATACAAATAAACAGTCAACTTCAGCCATTGTTGTTAGTCTGTTACCATATTACTCTATATAAAATGGCTTTTCATTGACTGAACATTAGATTCAGACATCACATGATTCGAGCATCGCCAACTTTTAAGTAGCTTGATCGGCCAGGGCTTTATGGGAAGCAGAGGGAACCGAAAACCCTTGGTTAACGAAGATGATATCTGTTATAAATTGTTACGATCTATTCATTTCTCAGAATAATACAAACTAAATTATAAATTTTCATTCCGTCTCAATCTTTATTTTTGCATACAACGAGAGTTTCCGTTTGAGCTTTACGACACTCCTTATCCTCTGAACAGATAGTACGAATTTCGCAAACGCTAGCTAATTGTAGCTATGCTTGCTGCTACATGTAGTCGTGGAACATCTTTTTATATAATATCCCTGTAGCTGGAACTAGAACACATGGTTTTCACAGTTTTGGTAAAGACCCTCTTTATCATCATCATTTTTATAAATATTTAGCAGTAAAAGAGATTTCTAAAAATGTATTTTTAATAATTCAATTCATGATTCTTTTTTCCATGTGGGATGACCTCCGTACACAGGCCTAATTTTAGTACAGTATAACTTTATACACGTTTTGTCTGTACGACTAGAAAAAAAATGTGC
This sequence comes from Ostrea edulis, assembly GCF_947568905.1. Classification (NCBI taxonomy): domain Eukaryota; kingdom Metazoa; phylum Mollusca; class Bivalvia; order Ostreida; family Ostreidae; genus Ostrea; species Ostrea edulis. The sequence continues at coordinate 48,981,387 of NC_079167.1, forward strand.
ATTATTCAAAGATTTTTCCTTCCCTAAATCCCTATAAAACATCGTAAACACAATGAAGTTCTTAGTTTTTGTTCTCCTAAAGACTCCACTGACTGGTTCTGGTCATACAGTTTATTATAGATGTTACAAATGCACAAGAGGTCATCCGATTTACTTAAGTAAGGTACGTAAAATCTAAAAGGACATATAGAGGATCGAAATGCAACACGAAAGATTTACAGATGATGTCATTTATAATGGTAACTCATTGACCAGTTTTAAACTGTGTTAACCGGAACATTCCAAGTGATAGAATTTGGCCTCATTTTCCTCACGTTTTATGAAGAGAATTATTTTTGGTTGACTTGAGTGTGTAACACAATGGAAAACCACTATCTAAGAACAAAGTAGAGTTTATCGAGAAGATTTTCATAATTTGGAAAACACATCACTATAATCATTATTCAGGAATCACGACATCTAAACCAAAGACTGATTAATGTCCCGAGGAGGCCGACATAACGTAATATCATTTTTCGCTTTATCGAACCCGCGCAGCTTCGAGCGATTTCTCCAGAAAAACCATCGTGCCCCTTCCAAGTCGCAAGATTTTACTCCAACTACAAATTATTTTAAGGAATAAAGTATCTGGGTTTTTTTATTATACAGAGATTAACCTATGTTTGTTTTTTTAATTTCGAGATATTCATCTCCAAATTACGAGAAGATTTCTCAAAATAAAGAGTTCATTTTCTCAAAATTCTTCAAAATTTCGTGAAGAAATCTTGTTATCAGTAGAGATATCGTAATAAGTACTAAGTATATGCTTTAATATTTGCCTTCATATCTAACCTTAGATAGCACGGATGGTTACCATGTTTGGCTTACTTTCTGAGACAGCTAATATTGATAGGGTAGAGGGTGTACTCGTGTAAATAATCGATATGTGGATCAAGAATTGTCAAGTTTAAAAGTACATGTATGTGCGATTGCTTATTACCTCCCCTATCTACCAGTAGTCTGGTTATACTCGGTTCAGTTTTAATATCAATTATACATGAAAATGTGACCCCCTCCACAAAAAACCTAGTACTTAAGTACTACTATACATAAGAGTCAGGCAGGGAGTGGCACATCAAGGTCTGTCGATTTTAATGAAACTTGGCACGGTGATGTCTTTTGCTTTGATATATACGAGGGTTGTTCGATATGTAATGTGTATTGTACCACAGCGCGATAACGTTTTCCACGATTTCGTGGATGATGATACTCTTGAAAAGCTCTATTCAATACCTTTCCAACGGTATAAATACGAGCCTTCAGTTCCACATAGTTTTAAACTTATAGTCATTTCAATAGAGCCAGTCGTTGACCACTATTGTAAAAATGGTTGGGAAACGGGTTGAGAATATAGAAGAAATTAGACCTTATCTATCCTGGTTAAATAAAGGCTTTATTATTATTATTATAGTATATAAAAGTTCGCACAAAACTCGGTCATTCGGTAATGCAGATTTTTACTGAATTGGGGGAAGTTTATTGGTCTGATAAGGTATCTTATGAGACAGTTCGTAGGTGGAAAAAGAAATAGCCGTCAAAGATGCAGCAAAATCTGGCCGACATGTGACTGTAACAGGCAAGGCAAATGTCTCAAAAGTCAGGGAAATAATTGAAAGTGACGGCAGATACACGATTTGTGTAGTATAAAAAAATAGGTTCAAATATGAAAACTAAAATAAAGTACAATGTTTAATGAAGACAGCCGGCATGAAAAGGACAAAAAATCGAGTCCGTAATTATTACTGTATATAGTAGTTTAGATATTTTAACTTAGTACCCGTTATATCCATGAAAGGCTTGCAATTCATCATAAACATGGTGGTGGACTTTTTTTCTAAAAAAAAAAAAAAATTTTTTTTTAATGGAAATATTATGAAAGGTGTCGATGTATTTTAAAAGCTATCAATATGGGATTGAACTAATGATACTGAAAGTGAACAACATGACTGAGTTACAATTTATGAGAAATTATTACAGTTTGAAAACAAATAACTAAAATGAATAAATACCCAACCATGGGACACGAATTTCATAAGGTAGACGGTCAGTTGCTCATTATAATAATGCAAAGTTTTTCTGCCGGTTGTCCAGAAATACAGAAGATTTTTTTTAAAAATGAAATATTATGCATTTCCAATCTTTGATTTAACCAAGTCCCATCTGTGGCCTGAACCCAGGACAATTGAATCTTTACAGTTTTCTAGGAAGGTTCATTGCTTATTATAATCATGCAACCAGTTTGATGTCTAGGAGTAAGGAAGATTTTCTAAAACGTATTGCATTTTCAATATATGATCAACTAAGCTCCACCCTGAACTCAGGGGTCGTGAACTACACATTGCTTATTATAATCATGTAAACAGTTTGTCTGCTTGAGATTTTCTAAAATATATTTTCAACATATGATGAACTGAACCCGGGATCTGAATCCTAAACTCAGGGGTCATGAATTTCTCATTATAATCATACAGTTTGTGTGCTTAATGTCTAGCAGTATAGAAGATTTTCTATTGCATTTTCAATACAAAATGTATTAAGTAATTTCGAAGATGTAATACATTTTCAATATATGTCCAACTTAGCCCCACCCTAGAGTCTGAACCGAGGGCTCATGAATTTCACAGTTTTGTTAGAGGGATCAATGTATAATCTAATCATGCAAACATTTTGCCTCCTTGATTAGATGTCCAGAAGTAAATAACATTTTCTAAGATATAATGCATTTTCTATATATGCAACCTTGAACTCAGGGGTAATGAATTTCACAGTTTTGGTAAAACATAGCTTATCATAATCACGCCAATAGTTTGACGGCTTGATGTCCAGAAGTAAAGACGATTTTGGAAGATTATAATGTTGTTTTTAGCAACGCCCCTCAGACCCAAAGGAGACAGAGACCAAGAAATTCACAATTTTTGTTCTCCTTGACCCATTGATACCACGATTGAGCCGTTATAGAGAAGAGGCTGAAAATGTTCAAACGTTTACGACCAATGCATGACTAACGACGAATGACGCACGACTACGAGCAAAAACAGATGCATGTAGCAATAGGTCACCTGAATGACTCAAAAGGTCGTAATTATGTCTCAAGAAAGTCGTAATAACGATACTAAAGTTCATAAATACAACTAAAGAAAGTCGTAATAACGAGATAAAAGTCTTTACAAATTAAGAATGTTAAAATGCTTAAAAAAACCCAATAAACTGAATGTCCTACAACGAAATAATCATTACTTGGTTTGGGAATTGATACCATGAAGCAAACTATTCCAAATGATGAATGCATTGAACTTTGCTCTAAGCTTATCTCACTTCAATATTCCAAAAAATGCTTCAAGGAAATGCAGTCTTTTTGGGCGTCATTGAACAATTTTTGCTGAATCACTTCCAGGAAGTAGTTTAAGGTAATTCCACCCTTCTAGAATTATAGGTTCAATCTTATATTTGATTGTTGATTCTTAAAATAATACATCTGAGTAACAAATAAAAATAATAAAATAAGTATGTTGCGGTATTAATAAAATCTTTATCAATTAGCACACGTATACCTGTTATCAACGTCAGAAAATTGCAATTTTCCGTAAACAGTATTATCAAAGTTTCACAAAAACTGGTTAAAACGATATAATAGTATGCATAACAATTTCATGAAACGGTTTCTTAAAAAAAATATACAAAATGTTTGTGAAAAATAAAGACAATCTATCGCATACTGTACTTGATAAAGGATTATATGAGAACAGAGTTATTGCCCTTGGATTCAATATTTTCAAATATATATTGTAATTGATTATTCATATATAAGTTAGACTTTTGAAATATTTTATGGTTAACAAGATTTTTTACAATAACTGTTGAAAAAGACTCCAACAAAATTTAATTTCCTGTCATGCATAAATCTTAATAAATCATTTACTTTGCGAAATCTTATGACGTCACAGGAGGGTGGAACTATGTTAATCGTAGGATCTATATCATGCATTAATAGGCATCAGAGTTACAAATGAAATCAAGGAGGATGCCAAGGTATAGATTGAATTTCTTGAAGTCTACAATGGAGAAACTCCAATCCCTTCATTAATTTGGTCTATTGATAATGCAGTAAACCTCTTCTCTGGTAGTTGTAAAGGTGCGTTATCATATCGTCTACCATGCTTCACACCATCCATTGTTCTGGGTTCACATGTACATGAATGATTCTATCCAAGTCTTGAATCTTGCAGTAGTTCTTAAATTTGGTGATTTTAAAAAAAAATTGTTACTTAATTTTTTTTTTTTGATTTTTTTTTTTTTGAATTTGTGAAGTTATGGGGAATATATCATCACTACTAAATGAAGTATCTGTAAAACATGTATTAAAATCTCAGAACTGTCGTTATAAAATTTGTATGTTAAAATAAGAGATTTTATCTTAAGGAGATTAGATATATGCTAATTTGTGTTATCCTGGATAAATAAAGATTATTATTATTGTACCTTTCTTAATAATGTTTATAATGAACTGTTTTTCGGTGGCCCTGGAGTTTCCTATAACCGTGTTTTACTGTATTATCTTTGTCGTTTGTCACCTCATTTCAGTACTTTGATTTTACTGTATTATCTTTGTGACACTATGTCGTTCGTTACCTCGTTTCAGTACTTTCAGTACTTTGATTTTACTGTATTATCTTTGCGACATTTTGTCTTTCGTCACCTCGTGTCAGTACTTTAAGTACTTTGGTTTTACTGTATTATCTTTGTGACATTTTGTCGTTCGTCATCTCGTGTCAGTACTTTGATTTTACTGCATTATCTTTGTGACACTATGTCGTTCGTTACCTCGTTTTAGTACTTTCAGTACTTTGATTTCACTGTATTATCTTTGTGACATTTTGTCGTTCTTCACCCCGTTTCAGTACTTTGATTTTAACTTACCAAACGTATTTATGATTTCGTTGTTTGAGTTGAATCATGAATGTATCCACTGAATTCCTCTTCTCAAAAGAAATTAGACAGTGGGATTATCTAAATTAGCAATTTTTTGTTGTTTATGTGGCACAGCCATGCATGGTGTTCGTTTACATTTCGTTTGGTAAAAGGTACCACAAGGATGAAATAAATGACGTCAAAAGGTACCACAAGAATGAAATAAATGACGTCAAAAGGTACCACAAGGATGAAATAAATGACGTCAAAAGGTACCACAAGGATGAAATAAATGACGTCAAAAGGTACCACAAGGATGAAATAAATGACGTCAAAAGGTACCACAAGGATGAAATAAATGACATCATTTTTTAAACTACAAACTGTGGACAAAGGTGTTCGCACGATGACACTTGGAGTAAACATACGTGATTTTGAAATATGAACAACTCAAAAAACTCGTGAAATGCAAAAAATTGTGAACAAATGTATTTTTATCAACCAAAGATTAATAGAAATGAAGAAAATTTGGTGTTGCTTCAGTACTTGGTGATATATCCCCGGGTCCTTTTAACTCATTGTGATAGCGATGCATACATATTTTTTACATTGTCCATTGTGAATGAAGTCCATATTTCCAAACTTTTGTTGTGCAGTTCATCGATAGTATTTATCGTGCAACTTTGACTTTGAAGTTTTCTTTGAATTGTCAGCCAATTGTTTTCTATAGGAACCAGATCAGGAGAATACGTGGGCCACTCCAGTGTTAGGGAATGTTTTTGTCAGTTTTGTAATTTGTTGAAAGACGAGATCGATGAACAGGTTCATAAACATAAAATTGTTCTCCGCCTTGCTACTACAGAACACAAGTTATTGTCCAAAATGTCTATGTATTATTCAGAATTTATTTTCTATAAATTCAACAAAGAATACCAATGCCTTGATACGTAAAGCATCCCCAAATCCTAACACTAACTTTTCTTACCAAATTGGGGGAAATGCAGCCCGGTAACCAGGATTCATAACTCTCCATGTATATATCCTACAGTCATTCCCAATGACAATTTAGCTCTCGGCAAAAAACAAGAGGACCATAGGCCACAACGCTCACTTGAGTCACTTTGGCCTTGCTGTTGTTCAGCTGTTGTGAAGGATTCACGACATAACAATAATACAAGATAACAAGGTAAAACATCATGTTATGAAATATAATACCTTGTCATAAGTAATCTATATACAAAATATAAGAACCCTGCCTTAAATAATTCAGGAGATATTGTGATGAAAGTATTGTAGAGTGGATTGAAACATACTTTATGATAGACCAATCAGATGGTATAATTCTTATCCAATCAGCATTGTATAGCCATCCAATCATAATCTTAGTATAAGTAGCCAATCATTGTTGATCAACCTAAGACCAAAGGGTATAAATAGAGCTGTCCCGTCATCTTCAGTTAGATTGTTGGTACTCGAACTCGACTGAGGTCTTTTGACTGGTAGTGTTGAGTTGGTATTCAGGACAAGCTTGGGGTTGTGTCGGAAAGCAACAGAATTGTTAGCTAGGCCACTCAGCTCCTACGCTTGGTCCTTTGTGACTTTAGAATTGTGTCTTGGTGACTTGTTTCAGGGATAGTGTCTCGGTGACAAACCCAGGTGATAAGACGGTAGAGAGCTTAGATTAGGTGGCTGCAGACGGTGTCGGGAAACAACAAAATTGTTTGTTATACCACTCAGTCTGTAGCTACTTAAGTTATACATGTATTTGTGATTTCTCGTATCAATTAGTCTGATTATTTTTTTACTATTAGCTCATGGTTTGTTTAATGATCATCCAAGTAGGACCAAGGAAAATATCATTCCGGGTTTTAATCAGTTAGCCTATCCTGGTTTATTTATTAGCGTTAATGTTATTGTTCCTGTTCGTCTGCAACGAAGATAGATACGTGACGTGTATAATAATTGAACTTAATTTCTTAGGAAGGAAACCTAGGCGAACTCATTAATTTTCTGATCAATTGTTAGGTAAATACGTTACAATATTGCGTAGGTTACATTTTTAAAGGAAGGTCAAGGTTACAAACTCAAAAACTTTGGTACCCCAAAAAGTCTTTTCACGAGGAATACATTTATCAAATATGAAAGATTGATCACTCGCCATTCAAAAGTTATGAGCAAGTTTACAGGTTAAAATTTTTGGTTAAAGTTTTAAAATTTGGGTCAAACTTCCAGGTCAATGTTACAAGGTCAAATATCATGGCATTCATTGTCATGTGGAATCTATAAATAAAATAAAAGGCCCTACCTTAAATAGTTTAGGCGACATTGAATAGGTTAGGTTTTCTGAAAAGTATGTCAAACTCGAAGGTCACAAGGTTAAAAAAAATTGATGCCATAGAAAAAAGGGCTTGTCACAAGGGAATATAATATGAGATTTTGATTCATATTGACACGTTACCAGCTGTAGGTGAATACTACATTTCTACGACTGTTATTGCTACCACAGTTATTGCGATGATCAAAGGAATGTCGCGGTCATTATTCTTCGATATACGTTCATACGTAATAACTGATTATGAGAAATTGATGTACGTGTCATATGCATTTCGTGTTTACAATAAAGTCGATAACTGATAATTCAACTTTATAATCAATGTGTGTTGCAAAACAATTTTTATAAATGACCGAATAACTTCCTATACAAAGCGAAGCACGAGTTCCTATATATGAGGAAGAAGCAATGGATTTGCAACTGTAATTCCTTAAGTGATTCGAATCAATGTTTATCCAAAAATTCATATGCATGTAATACTTTTATTGAAATATAGTGGTCATCTACTGTTTTCTGAAAATGACACGCACACACACACACACACACACACACACACACACACACACAGAGAGAGAGAGAGAGAGAGAGAGAGAGAGAGAGAGAGATTCTTTCCACCTTTTAAATACATTTCGCTCCAGTGATTTAAATTTCTTTAATTCAGTAGTTCGGGGACAATACAATACAAAATAAATGTATTCAGCTCTTCGATAATAAAACTCATAACTATAATAGCACAATGACAACGCAAAATATCACAAAGAAGCTCATGTTTACTTTAAATAAAGTCGAAAATCAATAACCAAAACATAGATATACAGGCCTGAGTCGCTGGACTAAAATAAAACAGCTGTCGAAGGTAAGTTCGTTTTCTTTAATACATATCGTTACAAGTTCTATTTCAAACATGGCTTTTCATTCAAACTAGAGAAAAGATGGGACGTGGTGTGTTTACCCAAACACCACAAAGAAATCAATCAGATCAAACTTTCAGATTGATAGGGAATAGACCCTTTATCAATTAAAGAAAACAAACCGCAATCCGTAAAATTCAGTTTTGAAATCAATGGACATTGATGTACGAATTCCTATTCTAACTTTGAGTATCTTCTGTAATGATTCCGACATTATAACAGAATTCACGACAATCCATAATCTATAATTTTCTTTGATCATGACAACCATTTATTGCACACACATGCAATATAAATCATTTTACAGACACATCCGTCTTGCAGTATGTTTGCTGATGTCCAAATTACCAGAACAAAAGAAGAAAAAGTGTTGCGTCTTGTTGAGCCACTAGTTGTTAACATTGTTCCGACCGGCCTCTCGTCAGTTCGGCATGTCTCTTGTGTGGATTCTGAGACAACATGGCTCTGTGGCAATGGACCACAACTTAAGTTAATGGATAGGAGAGGGAAAGAACTGAAGACGACCAAGACGCCAAAGCAATATAGCATTAGTGGCATGTCCATGTCAATATCAGGGGACCTGGTGTTCTGTTCTACAGCCGACAGATCCGTGTACAAAATGAAGGACATAAAACACATAGAATATCTGTTCAGTACTGGTGATTTTGAACCTTGTGGACTGCACTGCTGTAGAAATGGAGACATTTTAGTTTCTGTTTACAACAACCAAAGGGCAAAAGTTGATAAGTTTGGGAGCAAGGGGTATAAAACGCAAGATATAGAAATAAAAGAAAATGGTCGTCGTCTTTTCAAGAAGCCAACTTTCATAACGCAGAACAAAACCGGCGACATTTGTGTTTCAGATCAGGATAGAGTCGTTGTTACGACAGATTGCGGAACCTTTCGATTTAACTATTACGGCAGAAAATTCAAAACGTTCACACCTCGTGGAATATGCTGTAATAAATTGTCTCACATCATTGTAGCAGACAACATCAACAATGTTATTCATGTGGTCAACGAAAATGGAACAATGCTGAGTGCTCTGGATACGTCCGGCCAAGGAATTCTGGGACGACTATATTCACCATCGAGTCTCTCTTTGGATGAGAGTGATAATATCTGGGTTGGAGAAATGTTTAGTGGTCTTATCAAAGTACTGAAGCATCTAGAACTTTGTTATGTTTGATTTTTACACAACTTACACGACAGTTATAAATGAAAATACCTATTACGTTTCCATTGCACATGTACATAGCCTGATACTGTTGCACAATATGCATATTGAATATAAATATAAACGGTTCATCCCATGTTTCAATATTTTTTCAATTTTGTTCAAGTTGGTTTTTACGCCCCCCCCCCCCCCCCCCCCCCCCCCCCCCGAGATCGAAGATGGGGGCATATTTACATATTTATTTTGGTCTTTCTTTCTGTCTGTCTGCATGATTAGTGATAACCGTTGGACTAGTTTAGATAGAGATTATATATTTGTAGAACTATAAGATCAAAGCCATATGACTAGTGGAGGGCAAGGTCATTCATTTCATCAACTTCACTAACAATAAACATTTATGTTGATAAAAATCCTTCAAAATTGTTCATCCTTTCGTTATACATTGAATACTTGCTTGAAAAATTCGTTTTTCACGAACACACCTTTATTCATAAAGTAGTTGGAAAAGCCTTTATGACATCATTATCCATTGGAGAAAGTGGATTTCTAAATACTTTGTACATTTCAAAAAGTGAATCATAATTGTGCTCAATTAAGAATTCAGCCGATGGCCTCATTTTCTGTCTTCTATAAATACAATAGACCCATGATCCTTCATTTATACGGCAATAACATTGCTGGATTAAACATTCTTTTTTTAACAGAACTTATCGATGTTTAAACTAAGTTAAACGTCCCGAGTTTACACACCGATGAATTCTTTAAAAAGAATGTTTAATCCTTTTAATTTCAATTCATCCAAAATATCTCGTATATTTTCTCCCTGTCGGGTGCTTCCTTATTTTTAAACTCCAAATGTTATAACAAACGCGTAAGAATAGAATTGTTGAAACGTTTGTGAAATTTAACATGCAATCTTGAACCTAAACATATTCAATTTTAAGTGCTTAATTTACATTTATATAATAAACAATTTTAAAGTACACCAAAAAGTTAATTTCTTAGATTTTTTAAAAAACAACCAGTAAACACGGGGCATGACATGTTGTGTTGATTAACGCCCAATTTGAGGGATTTTGGATGTTGACATGCTGTAAGTATCTGTTTAGGTTTGTTTTTATGGCTATGTGATATTTTGTTTATTTACATAATTACGTATTCACTGCGTAGATTGTTCAACGTGACATCGTACGTTTGATTATTCATCATTTTCCTAATTTTGTAAATTTATTTTCTAGATTGCAAACTGAATTATTTCCCGTTGACCATTGGGTTTATCATTTACTTCTCCACATTTTCTGATATCTTTTGATTCTCCATCGTCTCAGGTAGAATGAACATTACAAAGAAGGAAAAATCAAAATCCATCATTACTCCGGTTTCGAGATATGTCCGAGTTATTTCCCTTTGGAGAACTCTCGTACATAGTGAGGTGCGAAACAATTTGTTTACACGCGGGAGTGGGACAAATATCCCTCACTGTGTAAGTGAATGTACTCAGTAAGTTTCTCAAAAGCTGTTTGATCACCCGAATTCGACTGATACACAAACTAAGTAAGTGATAAGTATTTAGGGAGTAATTAAATACATAGAATTCTTATCCTATCACGTTATTTCGTTGCTCATAAGTACCATATCTAAGATATTACTTGCAAATATGACATTGTTTTTATGTTTCCACTTTAGTAAAACATTTCTTTCGATAGTATTTTGCATTTCCAACATTTACATATTCAAAGAGAAGCCGCTTTTACTACATTTAACTATCTTCCTCGTTGACTGTAGGTCTACTCTGTCCCACTTAGGCATTCAAATTTCCACTAAATGCACCTCCTACACAGAAGAGTTCGTATCTCGAAACTGGCGTATTGGCTAAGGGTGTGCAGAGTTGACACCTGTTCTGGCTGTATTATGGTGAGAGGTTGTGGAATTGGTTTCGTGGTAGGAAGTGCATTGAATGCGAAATATGGGGATTTAATAAAAGTGATACTGTAGAATATCTTAAAATTATGTTGAAAGTTAGAAAAAATACCTCAACATTGATGGTTTATAATGAACTTGATCGTTTGCCACTTTCCATTCAAAAGAAAATGTGCATTATAAAATTTTGGTCAAAATTGTTGGAATCAGAGAACTGTATAATGAATAGTATTTATCAAGATATGCTTGAAAGAATTGAAACATGACATTGTACAAAATATTATTGGTTACTTAATGAAACCAATCCCAGTCAAGTATATTCAAAATATAGACTTAGTGCACATCTATCAATGATTGAGAAGGGGAGATTCACTCATACTCCTAGAGAGCATAGATTGTGTAATTTTTGTCTTTTGGAGATTGAAGATGAGTACCACTTTATTTTGAAATGTTCATTTTATGATGAGTATAGGAAATCACATATCAAAAAGTATTACTTGTATGGGCCAAGTATGTATAAACTTCTACAATTATTGCCTACAGAAAATATCAGTGAATTAGATAAAGGGAAATTCCTACAGAGAGCTGAAATACTTAGAGACTCATTAAATGTAAACTAAGATCTTTTTTTTTTTTTTTTGTAAGCATTGTTTTTGGTGTATATATATATATATATATATATATATATATATATATATATATATATATGTAATTTACTCTAGTTATTATATGCTATGTATGTTCTGTGCGCTAAATAGTGTGCCTTGAATTGTGTACGTATGCTATGTAACTGATGGGAATATTGCACAAAATAATAAAGGCACCTGTCCTTGGGTAAAATGCTGTCTAACGTGTTTTATACCAATTGTTGACTCGTTCTTTACATACTGATTTTGACCACAGATTACTCCGTTTACCTGATCAATATATAGTATTCACAGCGAGTGTGACCGGTCGACCGAAGATGTTTAGTCCTCCTGGACACCTTTTCCCACCTCTGGTGTTTCCAGGGGTCCATGTTTGCTGTACTCTTAATTTTGTATTCTTTCTAGGAGTTAGGAGATTAATCACTGTTCGTTATCTTCACCTTTCTAGGGGTTAGGAGATTAATCACTGTTCGTTATCTTCACCTTTCTAGGGGTTAGGAGATTAATCACTGTTCGTTATCTTCACCTTTCTAGGGGTTACGAGATTAATCACTGTTCGTTATCTTCACCTTTCAAGGAGTTAGGAAATAAATCACTTTCTAGGAGTTAGGATATTGATCACTTTCTAGGAGTTAGGAGATGTATCACTTTCTAGGAGTTAGGAGATTGATCACTTTCTAGGAGTTAGGAGATTGGTAACTTTCTAGGAGTTAGTAGATTAATTACTGTTCGTTATCTTCACCTTTCAAGGAGTCGGGAGATAAATCACTTTCTAGGAGTTAGGATATTGATCACTTTCTAGGAGTTTGGAGATGTATCACTTTCTAGGAGTTAGGAGATTGATCACTTTCTAGGAGTTAGGATATTGGTAACTTTCTAGGAGTTAGGAGATTAATTACTGTTCATTATCTTCACCTTTCTAGGAGTCAGGAGAAATGGTAATTTTCTAGGAGTTAGGAGATGCATCACTTTCTAGGAGTTTAGAACTTTATCACTTACTAGGAGTTAGGAGATTGGTCACTTTCTAGGAGTTAGGAGATTGATCACTTTCTAGGAGTCAGGAGATTGGTAACTTTCTAGGAGTTAGGAGATTGATCACTTTCTAGGAGCTAGGAGATGTATCACTTTCTAGGAGTTAGGAGATTGGTAACTTTCTAGGAGTTAGGAGATTAATTACTGTTCGTTATCTTCACCTTTCTAGGAGTCTTTAAAAACTTCCACACAAACATGTATAATTGACTTTTGTATCCTTTCTTAGTAAACCACCACGTCATTACTATTTGTATATACCACTATGTCATTGCTATTTGTATATACCACTACGTCATTGCTATTGTATATACCACTACGTCATTGCTATTTGTATATACCACTACGTCATTGCTATCTGTATCTACCACTACGTCATTGCTATTTGGATATACCACTACGTCATTGCTATTTGTATATACCACTATGTCATTGCTATTTGTATATACCACTACGTCATTGCTATTTCTATAGTCATTGCTATTTGTATATACCAAGACGTCATTGTTATTTGCATATACTACTATGCCATTGCTATTTGGATATACCACTATGTCATTGCTATTTGCATATACTACTATGTCATTGCTATTTGGATATACCACTACGTCATTGTTATTTGTATATACCACTATGTCATTGCTATTAAAAGTTCAATATACCCTGTATTCTTGGCCCATATCTACCGTAAATTATATTGCCGATATTTTATTGTCTTAATAACCAGGGACAAAACTGATTGTAGATAATAACACCGGGGTCAAACATCATTTGGATACAACCATTCCTACGCAGGATACAATCGTGTTTTTAACGCAGAATACAACCAACCCTTACGGTAATTTACTATGGAGAGTGTAGATGTCCATGAGGAGGGGTTCATAATTTTCTTTATACAGATAATTCTCAATAATTATACAGCCTATCAGATGACGCAATGAATTCTGGTTGGAATGATATTTACGTCGTATATTCAGGGGCGGATCCAGGAATTGTGATTACTGGGGGCGCCACTTTATGAGGCAGTGGGTCCTGGATTTTACAGATTTTATGGGGCTTGAAATATTTCTCTTATTAAGTCATTTGTACTATTTTCTATCATTTTAATAAGGTGAAATTAATAAAATGACCCAAATTTTAAGGGGTTTTTGGAAAAAATTAGGTTCTCCCATTAAAGTAATTCAAGAAATCAAAGGATTTTGTCATTTATTTCTCCGGGAGTGGAAGAAATCATTGCTTCTTGTCGTTTAGTACATTTTCCGAAACAAGATACCGCGATTTACCTTAAATTTGAAAAGAAAGTGATCAATACGCCAGTTTCGAGATACGAACTCTTCTGTATAGGAGATGCATTTAGTGGAACTTTGAATGCCTAAGTGGGACAGAGTGGATATGCAGCCAACGAGGAAGACGATGAAATGTATTAAAAGCGGCTTCTCTTTAAATATGTAAATGTGGGAAATACTAAATACTATCGAAAGAAATGTTTTACCGAAGAGGAAACATACAATGTCATATTTGCAAGAAATATCTTGGATATGGTACTTATGACCAGCGAAATAACGTGATAGGATAAGAATTCTATGTATTTAATTACTCCCTAAATACTTATCACTTACTTAGTTTGTGTATCAGTCGAATTCGGGTTATCAAACAGCGTATGAGAAACTTACTGAGTACATTCACTTACACTGTGATGAATATCTGTCCCACTCCCGCGAGTAAACAAATTCTTTCGCGCCTTACTATGTACGAGAGTTCTCCAAAGGGAAATAACTCGGACGTATCTCGAAACCGACGTATTTCATAACTCCTAGAAAGTTACCAATCTTATAACTCAGAAAGTGACCAATCTCCTAACACCTAGAAAGGGGAAGATAACGAACAGTTATTAATCTCCTGACTCCTAGAAAAGTGAAGATAACGAACAGTGATCAATCTCCTAACTCCTAGAAAGTGACCAATCTCCTAACTCCTAGAAAGTGACCAGTCTCATAACTCCTAGAAAGTGACCAATCTCCTAACTTCTAGAAAGTGCTCAATCTCCTGACTCCTAGAAAAGTGAAGATAACGAACAGTAATTAATCTCCTAACTCCTAGAAAGTGCTCAATCTCCTGACTCCTAGAAAAGTGAAGATAACGAACAGTAATTAATCTCCTAACTCCCAGAAAGTGACCAATCTCCTAACTCCTAGAAAGTGACCAATCTCCTGACTCCTAGAAAGTGATCAATCTCCTAACTCCTAGAAAGTGGTAAATTTCCTGACTCCTAGAGAGTTACCAATCTCCTAACTCCTAGAAAGTGATCAATTTCCTGACTCCTAGAAAGTTACCAATCTTCTGACTCCTTTGGATCCTCAACTAATGAATTACTAATTATAAGGATATCTGCGATTGAATATGAAATTGAGGATTCAAAATGGCATTCAAATGAATGTTAGAATTAAATACATACCGTGAATGCTAATACATACCGTTAATGTTAAAATACATACCATTAATGTTAAAATACATATACATATACCGTTAATGTTAAAAAACATACCGTTAATGGTAATTACATAGACGTCGCGCACGCTGTTGGTGTCAAAACGTATTTCACAGCATTACGGTAGCATTTATGCTGTTTTATATGAATAAAAACACTTTACTATACGAAAGTTGCATATCATTTTGACGACAATTTTACATCCTATCCATTCGATATCAATACATCTGATTAAAATACGAATTATTAAAATGCATTAGCTTGGATATACTGATATTTACGTAAATATTGCATGTAGACAGGTAACGACGGTGTCACACACACTTTACCAAAATGTTAATAACTTTCTTAAAACTAGAGATACAGACATACAATTTTGCAGAATAATTAAGATGGTAATGTTGATAATATAAGTTATTAAAATTATGATGTCACCTAATATGTACGCTGTGGACGCTGATTCACAATACAAGAATGGAGGTGTAGATAAGCCTTAACGTTAGGAAAATAGACCATGTCCATGACACATTTTGTAAGTACATTTGGATATTTGAGAGAATTCTGAATTATTTATTCAAAATTTATATTAATATTTGGATACGTGATTTTAATATGAAAATAACTATACTTAAGAAACGGTGAATATTGTATTATAGGTGTTTGATATGTGGATTATTCATTGCGGTTATGCTCATTAGATTATGTGTCGCAACGTCTTAAGTCACAATTTGAAAATGTCTGTTAACAGAGTTTTTTTGGTTATATTGAGTTAACGGTCTGTGTTAAATAAAAACGATTTTAGAAATAGGTTTTTATATTATTTTTAAATATATTTTTGAACAAAATTTTAACATGACATGAAGTTTATTGTAAAAGTTAAAATGGTATCGAATGTATAGCCATGTGTCACAATGATAATTTGACGTTCAAAACGTCACAGATAATTAAGATATTTATTGAATCAAAGTAATTTAAGAATGCATTTTTTGAAATGTGCAACTTTTGAATATCATTTACGGAATGTGCAAATCAAAATTTCATCGTAACAAAAAATTTGAGTTGATTCTGTTAAAATTTGTTTATTTTTGAGACAATCTACGGAGTCAACACTGAATGTCACACCTTGCCGTAATCGTATTACGTTAATTGAAATTGAATAACTGTTTCAAAATCAATCATCCGTATAGATTGATATTAACAAAAATTAAGAAATTTTATGATTTTTAATGAATGTGCATCTCTTGAAAAAGTGTTTTCTTTAATTTAAAATATATGCAGTCTAATAATTACATAATTCTAACAAAAAATAAATGTCAACACGTTTTGTCACAGACGTAAGAACATGACCGTTTTGACGTTACGATGAACATGTGCTTGTAATTACATCTCAATACATGTATATCAAAGGAAATATCCGTTTTATAACTACACAATGCAGCATTGTTGTGATACAGTTAATACAATTATACAACATAATGATATTTAACATTGAATTTAAAAATATATTTGTATTTAGATTAACTCAAAAAGTTTTATAAAGCATTGGTTATGTATACAAGTACATTTTCGTGTTATATTTACATATTACAAGAGACACAATCACATGCACATTGACAGCTTCTGATCGGATACGATTGAGTAAAGAATAAATAAGGGAGAGGGGGGGGGGGGGAGAGTGCAACAAACAAAATAATGAAGAATGTAGGCAAAGAGAAAACCATTAAAACACACACACAAAACTCCGCAAATGACAGTGGATCCAAACACCATTGCCCAATTCCAGGTACAAGTGCTCAACAACAAATGTAAATGTTTGTCTTAGAAGGGGACTTCAAATAAAATTATACATACATGTAACTTTAACACATTCTAGCAATACCATTGACATGTAAGAAAATAAAAGAGGACCTAATACAGATCCTTTGAGGGATTCTAACATGTAAATTTGAATTAAACATGTGTTTCTATGCAATATACCATTTCATTTCTGTTTAGATAACTTCAGAACAGTTTTCAGCAATTTATCACTAACTCAAATTTGTATCTTAATAAGAAGCCCCTTATGCCATGCATGATTAAATGCATTTGACAAATCACCATAAACCATAAACCATGTATATGTAGCAATGTTTCCTTTTAGCTTCTAAAAATCACATCCTAATTGCTCTGTTAACTTAGGAATGGACCGGGGTAACTATTTATTTAAGGCCCACGAGATCAAGTTGCATGGACAATTTTCGTTCATGCTAATCATATGAAATCAACAAGTGGGGAGCATCATTCTAGTACGGAGGCGGAGTTGTTTGTGGAAAATATTTTGTTCAATGCCAGTGTTGTAGCATAGAATTTCCCCAGCATAGACTTTGAATAAGAAACATTTGTTTTCCTTGGAAAAATCTACGCCAAATGTGTTCTATCTACACCACTGGTCTGTGATTTTGTACGTGATGAATTCATATGATGTCCGAAACACGCATATATTTTTTCACTTGAAAGAGTAATAGATTTTATTATATAATTACTGGCCTGCTTGTTAATCAATAAGTATATATTTCTATCGCGAAAAAAAATCTGACTATTTTACAATCTATTATAGGATATGTCAAATTTAGGACTTTAAGATTTAAGAAATTTATTCTGTTAATTCTTACTTGGTTTGCTCTCCGGTATTCCGCTGTCGAAAGGAAACACGAGTTTTTCATTTACATTACACCCCCCCCCTAAAAAAAAAAACAAAAAAAAAAACCACCCACCCCCCAAAAACCCAATCCTGCATGTTTTCCGTAAACTTTTTTTCTCTCAATCCTATAGAAAAGTCTCAGTGATTAAGAAAAAATGTGACATTTTAAGATATTTCAATAGATAAAATCTACCAACAGCTCTGAATGATTAAAAATACTTCGAAACATACTCGGGCGGTCTGTCATTTTAAAACCAAATATTTTGATAGAGTTACTCCTCTTGCATAGTCATTCCTTGAGCCAATAATGATGTATGCACTATTGGTTGGACCCGTGACGATTTTACAAGTCATCATCATCTTCATGCGTTCATTCCAGCACCTACGAAAGGTTAGTCGCAGTATATTTATCTAAGCTATGTCAGTGGTATGTATCACAGCAGATATATGTAGCAAGTTGCCAACTTTCGGTTTCATTTCGATAGTTTTGAAACTTCACGACACGTAGAACTGGGGTGGTATAGCCGTTATTTTCTTATTTTTACATGCAAAGTAAGATACATTGCCTGATTGCCCCCCCCCCTTTCTTTTAGAGTAGTATTGAAAAGTAAGAGTGTAAGTTTGAAACTGATGTTTAGTGAATGACAGAGCACCCCTCGTAGAATTTTTACATTTTAAAGTTTGGGCAAAAGAAAGTCTTTCAGGGTTGTTTTTTCTTTCAAGTACTTTAGACAATTGTGAAGTCAACGGGATACATTTTTACAATGCAGCACGAATTATTTAAGAAATTAATTTTCATTTTTAAAAATACATGTACACGAGGGCTCGAACTGCGACACGTAACGCACTTTGTGTAATTTAAGTATGCTGGCGTGAAGCGCTGCATTTTTAAATATTATTTACATTCTACTTTCTTTTCTGTCGGATTTCCCAGCTGTTGAAATAGATGTACTTTATTTATCAAGATCCATATGTACATTGTTCACATCCGCTTCGCATTCATGAGGAAATGTCTACCATTACAAATGGTAAAGATTTCAAAGGCAAAAACATTGGAAATGTAAATATTTCTCCCCGAATACAGAGGGCGCACAACACATTCCGATTCGAATGATAAAATTAGAACAAAAACATCTCTAACTACCATAATGGCATTCATTTTTGGAGTTACTGTCCTTACACAGGAAGTAGGGAGCGTGCTTACCGATGGAGCCCTAAGCCTCAGATAAAGTAGTATTAACAAATAGTAATTGTAAAGCTTACGGTACCAAAATCTTTTTAACAGGTTGTATCATGTCTCATAATAACAAGGTTTAATTTCTTCGATTTTACGAAGAACACTTAAACCTATCCACTCCAAGTTATGATACCATTAATACCAAAAATTTCATGAAAAATCTGTAAAAGAAATACACGTAGATAAGAGACACCTGGAATAAAAACAGAATGAATCATATGATGATATAAATATATATAGGATTTAAAAATGATCTTTTATGAATTAAAGATTGTGTCAGTCAATATTCATATTTATTTATATTTCCCAACGAACTTAGTATTTGTAGCGGCGTAATGTTAAAGTTACGAACATAGTTCAGTTGAGGTAAACAAAATAGAATATTTTCGAAATGCAAATTCAATGGTCTGTTAGGATAAAATATTTAATAAGAAAAATCTCCAATGGTTTGTGGTTGGATATGATTATTATCCATTTCGTTGTGTGCTTTCTATCCCCTAGCTAAGTCTCCCATGGTTTGTGGTTGGACAAGGCTCCGATTAGGGAGTATTGCCACTTCTGTGTAACACCCTCTTTCAGGACCCCTCCCATAAGGGGCCTTAATTTGGGGGTAAAAATTGATGTATTTCTTTAAAAATCTTCTTTAGTCCTGGGCACCTAGCAGAGAAAGTGAGAATATAATAATGATGAGCAAGGAAGCTTTTACCAAAATTGTAAAGTTCATGACCCCCGGGTTAGGGATTCTGACCCCAGGGTGGGGCCAAACTTACTATATAGTGTTTATGTGCAAAGCACTTAAAATAACATCTCCTTTAGTGTTATTGATAATTTGATACTAAATTGAAACTAAATAGAAAGAGCAGGTAGTCCTTTACCAACATTGTAAATTGTGGATCCCAGGGGTAGGGGTTTTGATATTAGGGTGGGGCCAAACTTGGTATATAGTATTTTTGTGTAAGTTTGCTGATACTGTATAAAATCTAATTGCATACCTAGGAATAGCAGACAAGGATGTACAAAAAAATGGTGTATTTCACATCCCAGGGTTTAGATTCTAGGATGGGTCCAAATTAGTCACATCTTTTAATATTAAAACACCTATTATATTATGTAAAGCCTTTCATCAGTGTATGCACTTTTGAGGGCATCGAAGTTTTAAGAACACGTCTTGTTTTATACTGTAAGTGTTGCTGAACATTAGAATTTAGCTTACTAGATATTCAGACCAGAATAGGATATTTTAAGGTCAACTGGAATTGGTCTGCGTCCGGTGTCATCCGTTAACAACTTCTTCCCAGAAACTACTGGGTCAATCTTGACCAAATTTGGCATGTAGCATCTGTAGGTGAAGGAAACCGGAAATTGTAAATTTCATGACCCCACCCTAAGGGGCCTTAATTTGGGGGTAAAAACTGCAAAATTGATGTATTTTTTTAAAAATCTTCTTTGATCCTGGGCATCTAGCAGAGAAAGTGAGTATATAGTAATGATGAGCAAGGAAATTTCTACCAAAATTGTAAATTTTTTGGAATCTCGGGATTGGGGTTCTGACCCCAGGGTGGGGCCAAATTTACTATATAGTGTTTATGTGTAAAACACTTAAATAACATCTCCTTTAGTGCTATTGATACTAAATTGAAACTAAATAGATATTTAGAAAGAACATGTAGTTCTTTACTAAAATTGTAAATTTGATGATCCCAGGAGTAGGGGTTGTGGCTTCAGGGTGGGGCCAAAATGGTCAGTTATTAAATGTGTGAACAATAGAAAGTTTTAACTTCTTCTATATAGCTATCATTCTAATTTTTTTCAAATTTGGTATGGAGCATCTTTGGAACAAGGGGGGGGGGGCATCAATTGTAAATTTCAGGACTTCTGCACCCCAGGGGACCTAGGGGTGGGGCAAAAACTGCCCAAAATTGACCAATTTTCAAAAATCCTCTTCTCTACAACCGCACATATGTAAGAAAAACTAAATGTATAGTGATGTAGAGCAGGAAGGCCTCTACCAAAATTGTAAATTTCACGATCTCCGGGGTAGGGGCTGTGATCCCAGAGCGGGACCAAACTTAATATAGAGTGAACACTTAAAAACATCTTCTTTAGTGCTATTGAAAATAAATGATATTTAGAAAGAGCAGGTAGTCCTTTGCCAAAATTGTAAATGATGATCCCAGGGGTAGGGGTTTTGATATTAGGGTTGGGCTAAACTTAGTATATAGTATTTATGTGTAAGTTTGCTGATACAGTATGAAATCTAAATGCATACTTAGGAATAGCAGAAAAGGATGTACAAAAATGGTGTATTTCACAACCTAGGGTTTTGACTCTAAGATGAGTCCAAATTAGTCACATCTTTTAATGTTTTAATGTTAATACACCTATTATATTATGTAAAGCACTTTTGAGGGCATTGAAGTTTTAAGAACATCTTGTTTTAGACTGTTGCTGAAGATTAGAATTTAACTTAGATATTCAGAACAGGATATTATTATTTTTTTTTTTTTT
>NC_079167.1:49003462-49078462 GCF_947568905.1 Ostrea edulis
TTACGGAAAGACCCGTGATTCTCACTTGATGCGGCAATGACAGTAACGGTTCTCGAACTCACGACCTCTCGCCCACAAACCAAGCGATAAATTGCTGAGCTACCGCGACCGCGACCGGGTCCATGCAGGACTAGTTATTTTTAAAAATACGTAGCTAGCTCTAGTAATGGCGAATCCCCCCCCCCCCCCCCCCGATAATTTAAAAAAAGAAATAGAACTGTCCAGAAAGGCAGGCACATTTTTATTTAGTCAGAATTCAGTAGATTCGGGGGACTTAATTAGGCCCTTGGGTCCCCACCAATTGTTAGCATCCGAGTTTGGTTTGTTACAACTATTCAATGAATTAATCTAAAGTTATCGTTTATCGAATTTGGTAATGCGCGAGATGTTGAAGAGGTAAAGTTCAGGAGCCACGTTTCGCAGGAATGTACCGTATTTGCTAAGTGTAATGGCGTAACCCCAACCCAATCCCCCCCCCCCCCCCCCACCCATTAATTGATCGCTTTTATGCGTCTAATGTGATCAGCCTATTCAAACTAGTCTCCTATTTAACCACTGGCTGATCTAGATAATTCTGAACGAAAGGATGCAGTAAACTGCTGGATGTCTGGGGACTGTCTTAAGATCTCTAGTGAGTCCAGTGGAAAGCCTTGGTGGAGGGGGTGGGAGTGCAGGGGGAGGGCGAGGTCAGTGGCGGATTTAAGGGGGGCGCAGCCGCCCCGCCCCCTCTCTCAAAATTTTCAACTTTAAGGTAAATCTTGGTATCTTGTTTAGAAAATTGTATTAAACGATAAAAGAAGCAATAATTTCTTCCATTCCCGGAGAAATAAAATGACAGAATCTTTTGATTTCTTGAAATACTTTATTGAGAGAACTTAATTTTTCCAGAAGCCCTTAAAATTTGCGTCATTTTACAAATTTCCTTTTATTAAAAATTACATATTTCAAGCCCTATAAAATCTGTAAAATCCAGGAACTCCCCTCCCCCCCCCCCCCCCAATGACCTCTACCACTGCCTCATAAAGTGGTGCCCCCTAACCGCAATTCCTGGATCCGCCCCTGGAAGTCCCCTGGAACAAGTGCGTTCTGACAAAATAAAACGTACATACATGCTTTTTTCGACATCTATATACAAAATATCATATTTGTGAAGTGTGTGTGTGTGTGTGTGTGTGTGTGTGTGTCTCCCGGCGCAAGATTCCTCATTGCTAACTACATGTATGTTCAACTAGTCCTTATATGGAACCGATCGCGGTAGTTCAGTGATATACCCTTTGGTTCGTAAACGTGAAGTCGCATGCATGTTCGAGCTCTACTCGTGTCATGATTGCATCAAACCTTAGACGTAAATATAGTTAATACTTTCCCATACGCATTGCTATCTAAAAGTGAGAATCACGGATCTTTCGGATAATGTGATCCTCGTGTGATGTCATAGGTTTTTGCAAAACGCTTTATCAAATTAAAATGTGCGCATGATAGAAATATCTTTCAGAGGAATTTTATTCACTGCATAAAATAAAAAATTGGTAAACTATTGATTTTAGAAAAGTTTATATTTTCCATAGATAATCAATTCTTTGTAATTAAAAAAATGTTGTCAAGGGCAATAACTCCTATGCTGGTATTTCTTCCAATGTATGTCTATTATACATGATTTCCCTAATATTCACAATTAATTTATACATATTTATGAATTAACATTTTTTTTTAAACTGTTGACATTTAATATTTGTCATTTCAACAAGTTTTTATTTATTTTAATTATTCTGTATAACAAAAATGTGTGATTTTCTGATGTTAACATATACTTCCGGTTTTTTTTATGTCTGACATCTTTAAAAATCCACTGTGCCCGTACATGTAGCATGGTAAGTCTATTTGTGGTACGTCACCTGCAGCTGGTGACGGTTAAATATAAGTGGGACCTAAACTAATGAAATCCATCGTAACAAATCAAAATAAACAATCCCTCGGATGCAATACATATGAAAGATTTTGCAATGCAAATGGAAATTATACAATGCAAACGAAAAAATTATATAATACAAATGGAAAATATAGAATACAAATGGAAAATTATACAATACAAATGGAAAATATAGAATACAAATGGGAAATTATACAATACAAATGGAAAATATAGAATACAAATGGAAAAATATACAAATCAAATGGAAATTATACAATGCAAATGAAAAATTATACAATGCAAATGGAAAATATAGAATACAAATGGAAAGTTATACAATACAAATGGAAAAGATCAAATATTGCAACGTTTGACATGCCATAGCTTTCTTTATCATGACTTTGATTAGTTGCACATCTATTTGTGGTTGTGTTATGGGGAAATGAGATATTAATTTTCATTGTTCCGATAGAATAATTCCTTATCAATAACATGTATAAAAGTTGTGAATTATATTTCAATAATCATTCTGAAAGTAAGTGCATAAACAATACATGGTCCCCTACCGGCGCCCCCATAAATTGACGACTGTATGTAATATTCAAGGTTCCAATGCAGATTTGATGTTGTTTGACCTTGAACTGTGACCCGATACATGTATTGGTACCAAGTCTTCATGATTACCAGTGTCAAATTAATTTATTGTTTTGTTGTTCATACAGTTGACGCATGTAGTTTTTATCAGGGATGAAACAGTAGTCTTTGCACAAAATACGTCAGGACATATTCAAATAATCGTGCAAATGAAACACAAAACAACACACCGATATAACACCCATATCTGTATGTTGAATATAATTACAAAAGACTTCAAAATACTACTTACTATCAACTGTTTCAAATACCCACGACTGCAGGAATGCGGAAAATTGAGAACTGTCGACGCACCAGACTTCACTCACCGACTACACAAAAATACTCGCGTAATTATTAACAGATTTGATATATATTTTCATTGGTATGCTCCTTTTGTGATTAATGAGCTTGAAATGTCAAATTAATGAAGTTATCTTGTTAATACTATTTATGGTTTTTCTCTCCAAATTCTGATTCTTTATTTTCGTGAGCCACAGGCTCATATGATATACATAATACAATTATACAAACAAAAATGGAATTGTGGAGACAACAATGTTACAGCGATGTACAATTTAGATTAAACAAATGCTATCACACCATATGAGAGTTCCGTAGCTTAGTTGCATACTGTAAAATTTTCCGAAATTAATCAGTTCTTTAGTATTTTTAACACTGAGTAGTTTAATCAGTTTGAAAACACTGGGTTTTGTATATTAAAATTCCTTAGCATATTTTTTCTCAAGTCAGCATATAGAGGGAATTTCAAAATAAAGTGGAACTCATCCTCTACACCATTTGGCTCACAAGCAGTACATAACCGTCGTTCTCTGACTGTAGTATTATGTCTTCCAACTTCAACATATGTGAAGCTTAGGACAACATTTAAATAAGCACGTCCACAATTTTCGGTGCAAGGGGAGTAACTGCAAAAATGTAGGCCATTTCTCTTACGACCCCCCCCCCCCCCCCCCCCCCCCCCCGAAAAACGATGATACGTGCCTGCTTTGATGAATTAACATATACATATGTACATGTATCTGCAAGATTTTTTCTCTACACAGCAAACTGTCAAAAGTGAAGAGGAAGAAAAACAACCCCAA
The DNA here is from genome assembly GCF_947568905.1 of Ostrea edulis. Taxonomy (NCBI): domain Eukaryota; kingdom Metazoa; phylum Mollusca; class Bivalvia; order Ostreida; family Ostreidae; genus Ostrea; species Ostrea edulis. The sequence continues at coordinate 49,007,114 of NC_079167.1, forward strand.
AATATTTCCGACTCCCAAACCAGATGTGGATGTTGTAACCAGTGTGCACCAAGCTTGACAAACACCCGGCGCCAAAGGATGCCATCTGAGCCTTTTATGATGTGTTTTAAACATAGACCTTATCTATGTGCTTACGGATGTTTCGATTGCAAAGTTCCCGTCTGCTTAAAATGTACAAAGCAAGAACACAACAAGCACACGATATGTGAACTGTTTGAGCTTTCTGAAGAATCTACAACTTTTGCCAAGACTGAAAAGATAGGAATGTCGCCTGTAGAAGAGTCTCCTTGTAGGGATTCTGTTGTTGGGTCAGAAGTCCATAAAGGTTACGAACTTGTAATTAATCAAGCCAATAAACAAGCTGTTATTCTACATTCCATGGTAGATGCAATTCTCCAAGACATTCTGAATTCTGTTAATGAGATGAAATTTAGAGACTTGGAATATGTGGAAAAAATCGAAAAAGAATTCAAACTATTGAGCACAAAATATGATGACAATAATTCCCCAAAGAACACCATTCTAAATGCTGAAGAGATAATATATCAGAGGGAAGAAAACCGTAGTAATAGCGTCTCTGAAAAAATAAAATTTAGAGCACCAAGATTTCTTGAAGGAAACCCCAATATCAAAGACATGAAGGCTCGGTTTGGGATCGTTAAGTCGTCAGTTATTGAAAGAAGAAATCAGAGGGCAAAAAAAATGATGTCCAAACCAATTTTGTTACTTACCATTAATTCTCGCTCAAAGTATACATTGTATGTAAAGTATTATCACTCAAATATGATTCTTCAAAGCGGCACTGGTCCAGAATTGTATATATTAAATGAGGAAGGGGGGTGCTTGGACACGATTCAGACAACGACTGGACTAGATATGCCTGCGGGACTGGCAGTCATGGATGACGGAACCATACTGTACAGCGATTATTGTCACAAACGTGTCAGAATAATGAAGTCCGACAAATCCGAAGAAACACTATGTAGAGTAGAAGGTAAGCCGAACGGCATTTGTTGTACTAGATCAAGTGACGTCATTGTATGCCTTCAAGACTGCTTCGAATCCAAGGGTAAAGTAGTTCGATATGACCATAATGGAAACCTGAAGCAAGAGTTCATGCATCAGTATCTGAAGAGTCCAACTGCAGTTTGTGAAAACATCAACTACGACATCTGTATTACTGAGGAGAGCATGCGCAAGGTTATTGTAATCGATAAGGAAATGGATATCAGATTCATGTATGATGGAAATGTGAAATCCAGCGAATTCATGAAATTCACACCCCGTGACATATGCAGCGATAGTTTTGGCCAGATTCTTGTAGCAGATTTTAGCAACCGAGTAATCCACATGATTGATGAGGATGGTCATTTCATAAAGTACCTTCTAACGAAGGAAGACGAACTCTCATATCCTCATGGACTGTGCGTAGATAGTGAGAATAGACTGTGGGTAGCTGAGAGGTTCTCTAAAAAGATTAAGGTTTTTCAGTATTTAAGTTCTTGATACATTTTTTTTATCCCCTCCTCTACCTAGTTAGGTCACCTGAATCATTCAGGTGACCTATTGCTATCTGTTTTTGTCCGTCAGGTGACCTATTGCTATCTGTTTTTGTCCGTCGTCGTTCGTCGTGCGTTAACATTTTAACATTTTCAGCTTCTTCTCTGAAACCCCTGAACCAATTTCAACCAATTTTGGCATATGGCATCTGTGGGTGGAGGGGAACAAAAATTGTGAAATTCGTGGTCCCTGCCCCCCTGGGGCTTGAGGGGTGGGGCAAAAACCATCAAAATGAGTGTAATTTTAAAAAATCTTCTTCTTTACTCCTGGACATCAAGAAGCCAAACTGTGGGCATAATTATAATGAGCGTTGAGCCCTCTACCAAAATTGTGAAATTCATGGCCCCTGGGGCAGGGGTTCTTGTGTTAGGGTGGGGCTCTATTGGTCATATAGTGAAAATGTAGAAATTCTTTGAAAATCTTCTTCTCTGTCTCTGGGTATTAAGTAGACAAACTAATAGCATGGTAATGATGAGCAAGGATGTCTCTTTAAAAATTGTGAAATTCATGGCCCCTGGATCAGGAGTTCTGGTGCTAGGGTGGGGCTCTATAAGTCATATAGTGAAAATGCATTATTTCTTTGAAAATCTTCTTCTCTGTCCTTGGGTATTAAGTAGACAAACCAATAGCATGGTTATGATGAGCAAGGATGCCTCTTTCAAAATTGTGAAATTCATGGCCCCTGGGTCAGGGGTTCTGGTATTAGGGTGGGGCCCCATTGATCATATAGTGAAAATGCATTTTATTTCTTTGAAAATCTTCTCCTCTGCTGCTGGGTATTAAGTAGACAAACTAATAGTATGATAATGATGATCAAGGATGCTTCTTTCAAAACTGAAATTTATGGCCCCTGGGTCAGGGGTTCTGGTGCAAAGGCGGGGCTGATTGATTATATAGTGAAAATGCAATATTTCTTTGAAAATCTTCTTCTATGTTACTGGGTATTGAGGTAGCCAAACTAATAGCATAGTTATGATGAGCATGGATGACTCTCCAGAAATTCATGGCCCCAGGGTTAGGGGTTCTTGTGTTTGGGCGGGGCCCTATCGATCTTATATAGTGAAAATGCATTTTATTTCTTTGAAAATCTTCTTCTCTGCTCCTGGGTATTAAGTAGACAAACTAATAGCATGGTTCTGATGAGCATATATATAAACATATATATTTTAAGTTACTTGCGGAAGGATTTTACTTTAAATCAATCCGGGAATATAGTTGCCTACTATACACTTCGTGCATTAGTTGCCTACCATAACAGTCGCGCAGCTTGATAGAACTTTTGAATCTTGCAACATTGTGTTTGTAATTAATAAAGTTTTGAAATAAATAATTTCCTTTTTTATGCATATTACTTGAGGAGGGGGTCATGTTGAGTTGCACCTGTTGTTAAGTTGGTAGGTTGGTCAGTAGACCAAATTTCTGCTCAGTATCTAGATATATCTAGAGAATGCTATGTTTATTAAACATCATACTTATTGCACTGTTACCCCATGAAAAGGAGTTGGCTCCAATTTTGTGGTCAAGAGTTAAAGTACTCTAATCAGCAGTATTTGACTTATCCTGATATCCGATGCTTTCGGCCTCACAATGGTAGAGGCGGGCATGTGGAAATTGAAGTACAAGCCCAAACGGCATGTAAATTTAGAGGCTTAAACCTTTAGCGATGTACTTTTCCTTTTGATTCAAACGATCAATTTATTCATCAGATGTAACATTATGAAATAGCCAATTAAATAACACTGGTAACAATTAAAATGCACTGAAAAGTTCGATTAAGGACATACGCAATGTAGTTTTGAACTTTATTTTCTGTCATTTACGATTAGTAATGAAATTGAGAACAGAAGATGTATTGTAGCTAAAGATGTGGAAAAATAGATTTCCTTTGGTGGGAAAAGGCAACTAATAAAATTAATGAATAAATTACTGGGCATGTAAGTATTTGTTTGAGCTAATCTAATTAGTATACATGCCTGCCCAAAGGGCATGTGCTGGGGAAAAAAATTGGCAAATCTTGTCCATTCAATATCCTGAGAACCATTTCCTTGAAAGACATCAAACTTGATACACTGGTTCCCTTGTAGAGTAAATGGCCCTGTTGATTTTGCGGTCATCAGATCAAAGGTTAAAAATCGAACTAAAAATGCAAAGATCTACACCCTTAAAAATATCTTGAGGACCCTTTGCTCGACAGAGGTCAGACTTGATGCACTGGTTCCTTTCGGAGAAGATGACCATTGTAGCTAATAAAATCACAAAGACAAGGGTAAACTGAATAATAGGAATATATACAACTACTCAATACTTTAAGAACCCTTTGCTTGACAGACATGAAATTATTATGTATATTGGTTTTATCTAAGGAGTAAATAACCCTTTTCTTTATGATGTCTCAGACCTAGGTTTTTTAAAAAGGTTTATTGATTGAACATAAAAATGACACATGTACTTCATGACCACCTAGCTATTCAATGTTTCTTCCATCCACAAGTAAAATTCTTATATTTAAACACAAACCTAATTCAAACATTGGAAGGTTGTTACGTGATACTCAGGTGACCTATAAGGCCCCTGGGCCTCTTGTTGAAAGTGAAATGACTTTCGTTCGTGTGAACGTGCACAAAGTGATGTATAGTAGATGACAAATCTAATTAAAACTAGATCTTCTCTAACCATGACATTTCATACCAATCTAATTAAAATCAGATCTTCTCTAAAACTCCATACCAATCTAATTAAAATAAGATTTTCTCTAACACTCCATACCAATCTGATTAAAATCAGATCTTCTCTAAGCGTGACACTCCATACCAATCTAATTAAAATCAGATCTTCTCTAACACTCCATACCAATCTAATTAAAATCAGATCTTCTCTATCACTCCATACCAATCTAATTAAAATCAGATCTTCTCTAACACTCCATACCAATCTAATTAAAATCAGATCTTCTCTAACACTCCATACCAATCTAATTAAAATCAGATCTTCTCTATCCGTGACACTCCATACCAATCTAATTAAAATCAGATCTTCTCTAACCGTGAGAAGTGTAACAGTTAAAGAACGTCTGATTTCAATTAGATTGAGTGAATGAAAAATACACGACATATGATGTCTAAATACACCAGTAAAATGTCTTTAATACAACAGAGAACCATTTCAACACAGGAAATAAAAGAACAAAATGGATGTACATTTCATAACATTTATTTTAAAAAACGTTCTGCGTCATGATACAAGAGACATAAAAGCTTGACAAAGTTTCGGGTTTCGTTTTTTACATGTAGCTTGACTGGGCTATTCCTGATCACATGGCGTCTGTCAGTGAAATGTACACATTTTTGACATCTCTAGAACCACATAGCCAATTTCAACCAAACTTTCCGTTAAACATCTTTGGATTAACTATTCAGAATTGTTCATACGTAGGGGAAATAATTAAGAAATAGTGAAAATATGGTGGTATCTTTAAAAATTCTTCTCACTCATATGGAGACGCCACTTTTGCCGGTGAAGGGCTGAAAATTTTGGCCTATGCTCGGTGCTTAAAATATTTTGAAGAGTAGCAGAGCCACACTATTCATAAATCAAACCAATTTGCAAAAACCCTGAATTCAATTTTCCCCATGAACTTGGGATTAGGGTGGGGTTAAAATTAGTGATCAAAGTTTACATTACACAAGGAGCCAGTCTTTAAAATCTGTAAAACAAAAATGTCCAGAATTCGTAATATTGCATGCATCCCCATGTTGTCTGGATCAATTAAGTCATAACCCCATGAACCTAGGTTATAATATGGGTTAAAAAATTAATTTGATTACAGAAGGTAAAGATCATTAAAAAAATCTTTTGTCTGAAAACAGCAAGGTCAAGGTGACTCAGATGTGCGTTGTGGACCGCTGACCTCTTGTTTATGGAAAGTGATGTCATAATTTTGCTTTGGGTGTGTTGTTTGTTACGAGAGCAAAGCATCGATCACTTTCACCAACGTCATTACAGTTCAACTTTAGGGGGATTTTTATTTAATTATTTAATTTGTGTGATCATTACATATTATTGCAATTGTTAATTGTTGATCAAGAATTTCAAATACTCTTTGAAATGATATATCAATCAATGACACAGTGCATTTGAAAAGTTGATAAGATGAAAATTCCCTCTACGAAGTACTTAATACATGTACATATTGTATAGCATTATTTTTGTGGAGAAAGCGGAGAGAAAATACCAGTTGTTGAATGAAAGCACACCACATATTCTGCCTCCACATAGTTTTGCTGGTTTGGCGAAATATTTATTTTTCGGTCATTTGCTCTATTTGTCAAGAATCACACTTAACGTGGCTTTCTCAAATGTTGACAAGTTCCACAATGGAATGTAGGACAACACAAACGAAGTAAATATCACAGTAATAACAATATTGGCAAACCAATTCATTCGAAAAACCAATGAAGTTTTCATTTGCTTCTTTCGGAAACCTCGCTTTACCAAGTCGCCTAGTACATCCGAAATTTCATTCTGTTTGACTGGTTTGTATCCAAGATCACGTGACGCTTTCTTGATGCAAAAGTAATTGGTGACGCCCATTTTGTACACCTTCCAAGGAAACGGGATATAATAAACGTTTACAAAAAAACAAAAAACAAAACAAAAAGTTATGCACTAATTACAAAACCTTTGATACTTTATGCCTACCTCCATTCTCGTTAAAACAGGCTGGAAGTCGTATATTCCAGATACTAAAAAGTGTATCATTTCGATCACCCATGCTGAAAGTAAGAACACAATAAATCAACCGTAGATCTGTATAATCTAGAATATGTGACATTTGCAATAGAATACGTAATCCCAAAATCTAAGGAACGCACATGCTAGATATAGAAGTCCCATCCTTTACAAATGTCTAGGGTATGCCAGGTAGAGGGACATACAAATTGGACAAAGTAATCCTTAAATGTCGCTATGCTTAGCAGGCGACACAGACATTGAACATTACAGTACATTTATATACCTGTCTTACTTACCAATACAGCACATCAGTCGGATTGGGATTTGGCGTCTCGGTAGTGAGTAACCCAACCCTTCTATCTTGGAAAAGCAATAAAGCATGAAGTCAGAAATTAATTTTGAGAACCAAAATACATGTATATGTGACAAATATTTTTCTGAGCATTACTTACAAGCGGGCGGAAGAATGAGAAGGTGTTAATGGGAGCACCGTCTGATATGAAATAAGTTTGTCCTCCCTGTAAAAGAATCGTTCCGTGAATATAAAGAATGGTTTTCTGCAGTATTTTAAAACTTAGACCAAAAATTCATTTTGATATTATTTGAGAGTTGCTTTAATACTGCTTTATGGCTTTCTTCTTTGGTAAGTGCCTTGGCAGCTAGAATATGGGCCTGAACCATGTTGTCCACATGTAAAAAGTCCGTCAAAGACTCGGCACCGAAGAGAGCTTGGATAACCCCTGTCTGCGCCATGTTCTGAATAAATGTTCAATTAGATACCGTACACAATTGATTTGATTGATTGAATTGGTTTACAAAATCTCAATATAGAGAAAGTGAGGACATTCTGAAAGATATAAAGATCTATACGTTATCTGTAGTACTGCTTGGGTTTTCATTAAAGATCTCTCACCACTACTCTTGGTATATGACGTAGCTCGCCTACTCCATAAACTCCACCCAACCGGAGTGCACATGTTCTGAGTAAGCATTCCTTGTCTGCCTCAAGTACTATTTGTTCTGCAATTCTTTTCGTTTTCGAGTAATGATCTAAAAACTAAAACCAGACATTTTCTTTACACTGTGTTCCATCATATTTTTCAGGTAAGATAAAAATACATGATACAAATATTTTTCTGACATACTATGTCATGATTAAATGCATTCATATTTGATTTGTTTTTAAAATAAGTAAAACATACTTAGGAGACAAATGTATAAAGAAAAATGTAACAGAATTTACAAAAACACAATTGTTGCCATCATACAAAATTGAATTATCTTCATTTTCTTGAAATGCTATTATCATATTTCCTATCAAAATAAAGATAAATATATTATGTCAATCAAGATGTGTTTGTGAAACACTGATGCCCACGTATGGTAACAAAGTTAATAATGGCCAAAGTTAAAAGTTTTTCAAGAGTAGATAAAACCCCAAGGTTAAGATCATGAGATCAAAAATTTGGCACTCAAAGAAAGGTTTTTTCACGAGGAATACACATGTGAAATATGAAAGCCCTATCTCCATTCATTCAAACGTTATGGCCAAGGTCGTTTCCGTGGGGGTTCGGGTCAGAATGGGTCTTTAGTATCCTTTGCTTGTCGTAAGTTGCGACTAAATGAGGCGGTCCTTCGGATGAGACCGTAAAAAGCAAGGTCCCGTGTAGGTGTGTCACGTTAAAGATCCCTCCCTGCTCAAAAACCATAAGTGTTGAGGTGACGTCTCCATATGAGTGAAATATTCTCTAATGTAATGTTAAACAATCTACAATCAATCAATAATGGACAAGGTTAAAGTTTTTGCGGACAAACAGACCAACAGACAGACGGACGGACAGACCAAACATGCATGCCCCCAAATCTCTAATTCTGTTATGGGTCCACGTGACCAGCAGAAATCAATCGCAGATAAACATCTATTTATTTACAATTATATACCGAAAAATATGACATAAAAAAGTACTAACTTACAGTAGGCCTAATCAAAGTTCACAAATCTGTGTCCGATGTGTTGTTTATTTACCACCGCGGAAAAATAAGTTGTCACTACTCGGTCGTTAATTAGTCCCCAGAGATAATCCAACTTTCTGTAGAATGATTATATAGTGCTAATTACCACAACCGGGGCATAGTAACAAAGCAAATTGAGTGAAATCATATTCCCACTTCAAATTACTCATTTAATTTATGCTTTTTGAAAGGGGAAATATTTTACAAAGACTCCTCTAGCGAAGTTTCAGTGTAAAATCACAATGTTGGAAATGTCATCCAGATATAATTTATTCCCCAATATGATGATCTTCATCTCTGACATATTGATCTCAAAATGATACGCGTCATCCTTTTGCACTGTCGGATCTTAAATGATGGCGATATGCGATACCATACCATATGAACAAGTGACCGTAACCTTTTGACATAAAACAGTAGATGGTATCCCATGGAGACTGTTCATGTGCAGTTTCATTGTTAAAGCTCAAATTACATCAGAGAGATCACAAGTAGTCATTCCTTACCATTTGTGACGTGTTGACCATTGGACCTAAAAAAAACCCAGTAGGTTTCACCTCTAGCAAATAGTTTTTGATAATTCATCTGGAAAACATTTCTTCCTATATGTGATCCCTGGACTTTAACCCGTTTGAAAAATACAACATGGATTATTCTTTAGTCACACTGACTTCTCCTGTGAAGTTTCATTCCTAAAGCAGCAGTCACATCTCACCGGATAACGCTAACGGACGTCCAACGGATTACAAAATTGTCCATCCGTTCGTCTCCGTTCCTTTGCGTTTCTCTTTCGGCCAACGCGTTCCTTGTCCGGCGGAGAGTTTAGAGCATGTTCAAAACTTGAAACGAACACCACCGGACTATGGAGTCCTCCTAGTGGACGGTAGGTATGCATTTTAATCGGAACTCATGCGTTTCTTTTCCTGTCCTTGTCCAGTTTGCATTCGTTAATGTCCAGTGGACATGAGTCACGGCCGGGACTACTACCGGACATACAGCGGGTCAACCGAAGATGTAATGGACATCAACCGCATTTTACGAACAAGAAACGCATGAAACTGGCAAATAACGGTTGTCAAACGGAGGTCCACGAGACCGGTACAAGTCCGTTCGTCTAACGTTGAAAGAATGTTATATCAGTTTCTCATGCGTCCTACGTTCTTTTGACCCGGTACTTGTCCGTTATTCAGACGGTAATGTCCATTAAAGGAGCCTTCGGGAATCTCTCCAGATTCAGGCAGTGAATATTGGGTTGTCTGCTCTTCCCCAGCACTGTCAATGACAGTGGGAAGAGATTGGGGTCCTGCAGCCCTTCCCCTTCCCGACATTTGTAGATCTTCCTTTTGGAGACATCATGAAAATATGTTAGCAAGGGTGATAAGTCTGAAAAGATATATCCACTTTCGATTTATTCCCGTTTTGTCAGTCACATGACCGGTAGAACGCTATATATGTTTCTCATGCGTCCCATGTTTGTTTAATCCGGTACTTGTCTGTTATTCAGACGGTAATGTCCGTTAAAGGAGCCTAATTGCCCAGTACATATCCAGTAATCGTGCGGTTATTATGCGTTTTATACGCTTCATACACCGATCGCAGGAGCCCCAAGTAATCTCGGATGAGATTCGGCTCGGCTGAATATTTGGACAGACGCCTTCACCGAATCTCGGAGCAGTCATTCATAATTCATGTCTGGAAATTTACTTTCAGCTTCGGCCAGTTCTAGCAATTAATGTGCACTTATTTGACACCACTGTTCGCTTCATATAAGTGATTTGACTATCAAACTAACTCTCTATCACTATTAATTTTGTATTGCTTACCGTCTAGGTATAAAAATCCCAAAATGAATATAGGCACTAGATTTTCTGTTCAAATGAAGACTTCCACAGCACAATATTTTATCTCCTGGAATTGAAGAGTTCCTAAAGTCTGCTTTATCTAGTTACTAATACATTGTATCTACATACATACTTGCATTTCTCTAATTTAAAAAAACAAAACTATAGGAACTCTTCAATTTTGGGAGATAAAATATTGCGCCATTGAAGTCTTCCATTCTCTCACCAGAGGGCGCGCTACGCAAGCTTCTCTTTCACCTCTGTTATCGTCTGATAAATAGTTCGGCTAACCACATCATCTCGCACGGACAAAATGACGTCTTTGACTCCAACAGAAAGGCACGTTTCTGTTCTTTGTGCAATGTCAGATTTTCATCATTATAATCTCGCTAGTTTTTTTTTAAATGTAGAGTCCATAGTTACGAAGTGAAAGTGAAATAATACATTTGACAAGACAAAATAGTTCCATAAATATGAAGGTTGCACTAACGTAATACAGCGTTTCGATACCTACCAATGTGTTTTTAACTCATAAATGTATGTTTTTTTTTATGAAAATGATGCAGATTTATTTTATTTTCAAAGACGCTCTGTTTTACAAAATTCTTGTAAATTAGACGATAACAGAGGTGTTGTGGAGCGTAGCGTAACGCCCTCTGGCGAGAGATTGTGAAGTCTTCATTTGAACGGAAAAATAAGTGATGGTTTATTTTATGGAATTTACATACATGTAATTACTTAGACGGTAAGTAAGACAGCATTAATAGAGATACAGATTTGGTTTGATAGTCAACTAACTGATTTGAAGTGAACAGCAGTGGTGCACATTAATTGCTAGAACCGGTCGAAGCTGAAAGTAAATTTCCAGACATGAATTATGATGGACTACTCCGAGATTCGGTGAAGGCGTCAGTCCAAATATTCATCCGAGCCGAATCTCAACCGAGATTATAGCCCCGAGCAGCGGCGGGAACGACTTTTATCCACGGATACCAACGGACAACATAATGTCACAACTACGTCTGTTTATTCTATCCGGTAAAGTGTGACTGCTCCTTTAACCTCAAACAGTATTTGAGATATCATCCAAAAAACATTTTAGCTTGCCGTGACGAATGTCCGGAGAGCTATTGTCATGGCCCCGGTGTTAGCATCACACTTTAAGGAAAACATTAACTTTGGCTATATCTTTTGAACCAAGGGGAATAGTGCTTTCATATTTCACATATAGATTCCCCATGACTTTAGTACCTAGATTATTTTACCTCTTGACCTTAGACTTTGACCAATTTTTCAAGAACGTTAATCTTAGATGTGTCAATGTTAAAGCTCAAACAGTATTTTAGATATGATTTGAAAATCATTGTGTTTAGTTTCATCGTTTAAGCTCGAACAGAATTTGAGCTATCATTAAGAAACCAATGTAGCAAAAGACAGACATTATGACCTGTCCAAATATGTTCTGTTTTATACTTAGTCTTCTTTTCCATTGCTGAACTTGACCTTGGACAAATGACCATAGTTTAGGACCTAACACATTATCTGGTTATAAGCAACTCTTGAGATAAAGACCTAATTATTCCTCTTCATTACAAAGTTTTGATTCCGGTAAGAAGATGTGCAGATAGATTGACAGATTCCATACATCACTTTCCAGGAGCAATAACTACTGATTATACACGTAGCTTGATTTTCCTCCACAATACGAGTATAACTACATGCAGGTAATTAAGTACTGACCTTTCCTAAAGGCGGGTATGGTAGAGATTCATTCCCGTTACGTATTTCCTGACCACCAAATACGACGTTGTTAGAACTTGTATACACCAAACGTCTAATGCCGTGCTGTAGACATGCTGAAGACAAAACATGACCAGAATTTACGATGTTTCCCAAGAAATGATAATTGTTAAAACGGTAAAGAAACAGAAATTAGATATTTCTGATTTCCGAGAAAAAGATATACTTTACCGCGAATGACGTTTTCAGTCCCATTTATATTGACCTCTTCAATGAGTTTAGCGTTAAACTGAAGAAAAGAGATAGATTCAATGACTGACACTCGATCAAAGATTACTTACGTAGAAAGAGGTGGTTATGACGAAGGAATCAAACGGTCATCCACGCTGAATATATTTCATACATACTATTCATGCACATTACGCTGGACTGATCTAAAGAAAACAACCATTCTGGTGCGTGATAAAAAAAAATGATGGACATTGAAAGTCAATAGAAATACACAATTACAAATAAATAATGTAATGAGAACCGGTGATATGACCTGTTGTCTGACACGTTAATGCAGGAGACGAGACAAAAGACCCAAACATTAGAATATACACACCAGTTTCAGCGAGACAGAAATTATATTGAACAGTCAACAGAATAAACCAAGGCAATAACGATAGTTAAATTAATATTCACTGAGTACCTGCTCCTTGCCGGACATTCCATACGAGGCTAGGTGAAATACACAATCCGCTCCTCTTAATGCTGACGCTACGGCTTGGTCCTTTGTTAAATCACACTAAAACAAAAGTCCAATGTGTTGTCATTTCTGACAGATATGATTTCTTACTTTCTTTCTTTCTTCTTTTTAAAAAAAATTTTTTTTTTTTTTACTAAATATGTACTGAAAACAACATTAGAAATAATGATTAAAAGAAAACAAGACTACAGGGCCCGGTACATAATACGTCAATAAGCTTATGCACGGTGTTTTTCTTACGCCATGAGTTGTAGAACTTTACTTAAGGTAGCATCAGCCACCATGAAACTGCGATATACTTTCTTTTGCATCATATGAAATAAATACCCTAGCTTAAAAACTGTGCTAGGAGGTAGATAGACAGACCAAGAGCTCTGTGTGTAAAATATTTCCCCAAAATTGACTAAGTAAATTAGTTCAAAAACCTGTAGTTTTTTCAAGCATCAAAGAAAATTAGAAAATTGCTAGGAATGCTTGCATATATTACTTCGATGATTTATGACTTTGTGATTTTTGAGAATAAGGATTTACCAATATATTTCTATGCAAATTATGATTGAGGCCTTATCTTAATGGTTTAAAAAATCGCTAAAACGCATTACAGATGCGTATGGCCGAGTTGCAGTTTGGAAAGTTATGCACGCTTGCATTCACGATGTAAAAACATGCACGTATTTAATATAGTTTATAAGTATGAAGCTTTGAATGGCCGCAATAGGTATTTAGTGTGATAATGACCTTGACCTTTGGATTTCAAAAGCAACATGAATCTTGAATGTCATCAGGATGTGAAGTCTGATAAACATGCACCAGGAAGTACATGTATAAAAGTTAAAGGCAAGCTCAAATCTACAGAATATAGTGAAAAAGAGACCTTGACCTTTCGACCTCAAATTAAATAGAAACCTTCCTCATTTGGATGTGATCAAAATATGCAAGTCTGACAAAGACGCACAAGTAGTATGAAAGTTAGAGACCCGACGAGCTCAAATCTATGGCATTTAGTGACAAAGAGACCTTGATCTTTGTCCTTTTGACCTCAAAATAAATAGGAACCTTCCTCTTTTGGGTGTGATCATGATATGTAAGTTTCACAAAGATGCCCCAAGTAGTATGAAAGTTAGAGACCGGACAAGCTCAAATCTACGGCATTTAGTGACAAAGTGATTTTGACCTCAAAATAAATAGGAACCTTCCTCTTTTGGATGTGATCATGTTATGTAAGTTTCACAAAGATGCACCAAAAAGTATGAAAGTTAGAGACCGGACAAGCTAATTGTGGACGCCGCTCGCCCGCCCGACTGGACACCCACCCTTCGCCGATTTGCTACGCAACTCGGCTAACAAACATAAATCTACGCTATATATATGTAGGAAGTATTCGTGTAAGTTTTGGGTTTGGTCAAGTAGTTCTCGAAAAGAAAGTTTTATAACATATTTTGATTTACCCATATCTGTCACCAGAGTCCATTTTACCCAAGTCGTAAATTGGATGACTGAAATTGACCAAACAGCTCTGGCTCCATGGCCATAAACTGAGAGTATACTTGAGTCAAAATACCCTTGTCTTGACTAAATCACACAAATACTTTATAATTTTATATACATTTTCAATCATATTTGATGTGCCATCTACATATGATTGCCAATGACATATAAATGTCAACATTTCATTTACTACAATTATACTTAAGGATATACGCAACGTTTCTCAATAATATATAATTTTTTGCAACATATCATGAAAGGTGAAGATAACGAACAGTGATCAATCTCATAACTCCTATAAGCAATACAAAATAGATAGTTGGGCAAACACGGACCTCTGGACACACCAGAGATAGGTTCAGGTGCCTAGGAGGAGTAAGCATCCCCTGTCGAGCGGTCACACCCGCCGTGAGCCCTATATCCTGATCAAGTAAACGGAGTTATCCGTAGTCAAAATCAGTGTGTCAAGAACGGCCTAACAATTCGTATGAAACACGTCAGACATCATTTGACCCAATGATAGGTTATATTGACGAACTAGATCGTTATAACGACCATAGAATTTGCAAAATGCTGACTTCAATCGAGACTGTTGAAACCCCTGTATCATCAACTTGTTTGTCAGTAGCTTGCCTTGATTTAAAAACTGACCATACGCAGAACAAGCTCTTGTGTATCGAATCAGTTGAGAGATATAAACACCGTATGCAGGCAATAATGGAATATTGCTACATAAATATGGGAAGTTGACGATGGAGAAGCTGAAATCATCCTGCTTGTCATACAGTTGAGTTGTCAGTTCGCCGTTAATGTCTACTTTCAATAAAATCTAAAAATAAAAATAAAAAAGAAGTGGACGACTCTGTGGTGTCTTATATATGAATGAAAGTTATCATTGTTAATAGACAAACCGTCGTAGATATATCTAAATGTTGAAGGCCACAGCAAGAGAGTTTTTGAATAAATTCTGCTTCATATGAATATAGAAACAGGTCAGCTAACAAAGGAGCACAATTCGTGCCCATGGAAATTCCAACAGACTGTTGGAAAACCTGATCACCAAAGACTACGAAGACATTACATTGTCAATGAGGAACTCTAGCATATTTTTTATTTCAACTTCAACTTGTGCGTGGAATCAGAGAGGTGTTTAACAAAGTAATTTTTGGATGACTGATCACTAGATATGAATATTTCCGTTTTCCATGTTTGTTGAAGAAGCAACTGTCGATTTGGGAAAAGTTTTGCGATTTTAAGTTTACTAAAAGTTCTTTAGAATTTTTTAGAATCACATTTGATTAACACCACTTCTGGCATATGTAGTCGCACAGTAAGTTAGAAGTTTCTCCTTCACAGTTGTTAATATTTTCACGAGGAGCAAAGATAGCAGCTTCGTAGAGCACTTACTGGATCCAGCAATGTATCTTTGTTTGTAAGGGTTTAGGAATCCAGTATAGGTACGGTAACTCATATTCGTTTGACCCATTGACTGGGATATTAAATGTGTCTAAAACTGAAGCATGGTTTTGAAGAATTTCATTTTTTGAAAGGGCAGTTGGAGTATAAGTACGATTACCAAAGGTGGAATTAATCAGGATTATTGAAATGCATATGAAATAATCCCCCATTAATTGAGTCCTGGATCTCTGTATTTGTGTTAAAGACTCATCTGCGTACAACTTGTCCAATGCGGTGGTGGGTAATTCCGAATTATTTACGTACAACAAATCAAAGTTGTTCCACTTCCGTTTCCTATTCTGAAGGGCCGCCAAATCACATCGGCAGCCCAAATCAAATTTTTCCTGACCCATCGAACCCGACCAAGAAACTAAGATGCCACCTAAGAAGTCCAGACCTGTTCAAAATGTCGTTTCCTCATCTCGAGGGCGAGGAAGACTTCGTCGGGAGAGGCAACCAAACCGTTCCCGCGTAAGCACCCTTCCGCCTGAGGCTACGGGCCCGCCATTTTCTGACGCCGACTCCGTCCAGGACCGGAATTGGGTAGATGGACAGTTCTCTTAAGAAAATCCAAGTGGATTTCAGGATGAGATCTCTAACAACTTGGCTACGGCCTGTAATTTTGCAAATGAATTTTCTATCGATGAATTTATCCCCACCCCGGAGGTTAGTTGTTTCAACACGGTCCGACAAAACTATACCTCTCAAATTAAAACAAAAAATTTGGGAGGGCCAGATTATTGATTTGGCACTTCTTCTGAAATTAACCAAGAAAATTGACGATATGTTAGGAGGGCAAGGGGAAATATGTCTTCGGGAAGGGAAATTTTGTCTAGTCAAGTCAAAAACCAATACCTTCCTTACCATTGAAAAATGGACTTCTACATTCATCATCTGTACCAGCATTATACTTGAAAAATATCCAACTCGGGTACAAAAAATGCTCAAGTATATGAGGGACATTAGACTGGCTGCCTCGCGTTCATCCGGATGGTACAAGTATGACGAACAGTACCGTCTGCGCATGTCAGCTAACCTCATGCCTCTTGGGGCCAAATCAGTCAGGAATATTGGTTACTCTACGTAAATGCCAATGCTACATCCAATGCCCATGTTGACACTTACAACTTTCCAGAAATGATGGGACCCACCTGTCCAGAGTAGGCAACCTGATTTTTCCGAATAATATTCGGGGAGCATTGGAATTTATTTTTATTTTACCCTCAGTAAGGGCAACCGGTTCCCTTCTCCACTCCCCTGAATGATATTCTCTTCTGATGGCCTAGGACATTAGATCAACTAAAGCTCGGGATATATTAACAAAAATTTGTATCCTAATTTAAAAAAAAATAAATATTTTTTTGCGAGTAATTTCCCTGTCATCTTGCACTTCTGTTAACTCTTCACCCAGCCTTAATTTTGTGTGTGTGTGTGGGGGGGGGGGGGGCATTGTATCAATGTCTGTGGCGGGGACTGGGGAGACTTTTGTGGTATGTAGGGACGTCCACCCAACCTGTTGTCTCCTATCTGCTAAATAAGCATGAGGGCGGTAACAGTGTACAAAAATCGCCGATAAAAAGTTAATTGGCAGAGCTTACACTTATAATGGATGTTTAATCCAACTTGGGGTTCACAGTATAACTTACAGTACTTGTACCCCCTCCACCTCTTAAAAAAGGAGGGGAGGCTACAGGCTGGTCATAACAAATATAACAAACCAGGTAGCAAGTAGGAGGCAGGGTGTGAGGGTCGGGGTCTCTGCTATCCTGTCCATCAGTTCGTAAACTGAGGACCTGTCACTGGCACAAAAAGCTAGGACACTGGTTTGCCCAATATGTTTTTCTGGCATACCAGTTGTATCCCCAGTCCTCTACAAAATTTGCGGCCAATTTTATCCACTATTGTAAGAAGTTTGTTCATTATTAATATGCTGACACTACAGTACGTGTTGCCTATCTGTGCTCCTCTGACAGGAGAGGAAGGAACTAACAGGTTCAAGGAGGATAATTGGTTTAACGACTGCGTTTGTCTGTCTGTCACTATCCAGTATCTCAATTAATCAGGATCATTGAAATGCACATGAAATAATACCCCATTAATTGAGTCCTGAATCTCTGTATTTGTGTTAAAGACTAATCTGCGTACAACTTGTCCAATGCGGTGGTGGGTAATCCCGAATTCTTTACGTACAACAAATCAAAGTTCCACTTCCGTTTCCTATTCTGAAGGGCCGCCAAATCACATCGGCAGCCCAAATTTTCTTCTCCCGCCCACCCAGCCCATAACTTGATATAATTGAGTAATTCTATTATGGTTTAGTTGTTCCATTTATCTGCGCTCAAGTTTTATTTTCCAGGTTACCTTTTACCAGAATATTTCAGATTTACCTGATGAAGAGTGAAACCACGATCACCATGGAGAGTGCACTTTCGTACTTGTCGAGGACTACTGACGTTACTTTGCCTTGTCTACTTTTTAGATAATCTTTAAAATTACATTAATCCATTAACTACTCATTCTACATGGGGACTTGTATATTGGTGTCGCTTTTCCTTGGGAGGGGACTGGGGAGATTTGTGGTATGTAGCGACGTCCACACAACCTGTTGTCTCCTCCCATCTGCTAAAAAAGCATGAGGGTGCCAACAGTGTACAAAACTCGCCAATAAAAAGTTAATAGGCAGAGCTTACACTAGAAATGTGTACATATATATTATAATGGACGTTTAATCCAACTTGGGGTTCACAGTATAACTTACAGTACTTGTACTCCCTCCACCTCTTAAAAAAGGAGGGGAGGCTACAGGCTGGTCATAACAAATATAACAAACCAGGTAGCAAGTAGGAGGCAGGGTGTGAGGGTCGGGGTCTCTGCTATCCTGTCCATCAGTTCGTAAACTGAGGACCTGTCACTGGCACAAAAAGCTAGGACACTGGTTTGCCCAATATGTTTTTCTGGCATACCAGTTGTATCCCCAGTCCTCTACAAAATTTGCGGCCAATTTTATCCACTATTGTAAGAAGTTTGTTCATTATTAATATGCTGACACTACAGTACGTGTTGTCTATCTGTGCTCCTCTGACAGGTGAGGAAGGAACTAACAGGTCCAAGGAGGATAATTGGTTTAACGATTGCGTTTGTCTGTCTGTCACTATCCAGTATCTCAATTAATGCCAAGTTCGTTTAAAATACAGTTGTAATAATGAGCCCTACAAATAAAGACATATTGTTACAAGCTTTGTCAGCTGGAACCAAAACATATTCCTCACGTAACCTATCTAATCATATACAATTTACTTCTATCTCGTTTCTACAAAAATCTTGGGGTATATCACATGTACCATTTCTGTTTTAGAGCTAGCATATTTTTGAAAGTTCTTGGTTGTTGCAAGTGAAAAAGCAACGTCAGCTTTTATGTATTATCGTCGTCGCTAGCCACGGTTACTGAGTCCAGTGCTACCTACCCTACCTCAACCAGAGAAACCCTCGATTTGAAAATCATGAATATTTACGAAATGACGTGATTTTTTTTATTTACCAATCACAGTCACAATAACATATTTCCGATAATTTAATGGCTGCGCCCATAACTAAAACATGCAGTATTTCTTTACAAGTAATAACGTACAAAAAAGGCTACAGATCCCTCAATCTGATTAAAAATACAGATCTCTCAAATAGTGCAGAGGGCGCTGCGTGCTATTTGAGAGATCTGTACTTTAATCAGATTGCAGATCCCTGTTTACAGAAACAAGTAAAGTTTACAAGTATTTATTAAATGAAATTCACATTAACAGCAGTGGTTACGCTTGTAAAAAGTGTTAGTAAACTTCATCGTATTCTCATACATGATGAGGAAATTCGGGGTAAAGTGGATGTGTTGAAATCTGAAAGACTAGAGTTGACCTGACACTTATCTAGAGTGGGTGGTAAATTTATTACACCGGTGAAGTCAACAAAGAAGCGTCCATTAGGTACAACAGCTACAAAGTTAATCTCGGTTGAGATTCAGCTCGGCTGAATATTTGGACTGATGCCTTCACCGAATCTCGGAGCAGTCCTTCATAATTCATGTCCGGAAACTTACTTTCAGCTTCAGCCGGTTCTAGCAATTAATGAGCAAAATTTTGTTTATTGATTGATTGTTTGGTTTTATGTCCCGTTGAGAACAGTCTGATTGGGAGCATGCAACGACTGTCCGCATATCGAGCGAAGTGAGAGGTTTTATTTTAATCAGACTGCGTCGAGAATTTTTCACTCCATATTGAGACGTCACCAACTGTAGGTGAAGTACCACAAATTTAGATCTATGCTTAGCGCTCAGGGCCGTAGGAGTGATAATTCTTTAGCGTGCCAACGCCTGCCGCGACACGGCACCTTTATTTTTAAGGTCATATCCGAAAAACACGATTCTCACTTCTAAATGCCGAGCGTTTGGCGAAGGAGCAGTCACTACCTATGTTAACATCATAGGTTTGACGCGGTTATGGCACTAACGGGGGCTCAAACTCACGATTTCCCGGTTACGAAGCAAACGCTCTACCAATGACCTACCGCGACTGTCAAAATTTCGTTTAAGATGGAAATGCCCAAAACTTACACATTCCAATGCTTCGATTCTTACCTGTACAAAAGACATGTTACGTATCAATGGCCATTTAGGAGGCACAATATCGACTAAGATGACTTTCTTCCCAATTTCTGCTAGCCGTCTTCCGAGTTTGAATCCTGTGTAGCCACCACCTCCAGTCACAAGGTGGACGTCATCCAAGTCGTCACGTGACATGAGATGTCTGTTTGACACAGTTTCCAATGACATCACAATGGTGCTACATAGAGAGAGAAAATACTTGAGTATTTTACCATAATTTACAAATATCTTAAAGTTCAAAGGGCTAGATTCAAAAAGTGTCATAAATGGCCTATATATTTCTTGAAAACTGAATTATCGTTTCCTTTGAATCTACGTACCTTTTTAAAATCTACATTACTTACATGGGTCATTTTGTTCTGATACAGTAATCTTTGGGACATGCCAAAAGTCGATCTCTTTTGATACCAAGTATGTTGATGATAATAAGATGACGAGTAGGATAAGGCCAATACAGAGCTAGTTCAGATGATGCTTGATGGCAAATGTTTTATAGACACTGAGCAAAATGCAGTGATGTATTGAATGTTTTATAGATACTGAGCAAAATGCAGTGATATATTGGATGTTTTATAGATACTGAGCAAAATGCAGTGATATATTGGATGTTTTATAGATACTGAGCAAAATGCAGTGATATATTGGATGTTTTATAGATACTGAGCAAAATGCAGTGATATATTGGTTGTTTTATAGATACTGAGCAAAATGCAGTGATATATTGGATGTTTTCGGCAAAATGGAGTTAAATTTTGAAGTTTCGCGTCGTAAGATTTTTCGCTGAATACTCTTGGTGTATATTATATCAGAAAGATTATTCAATATCTCGGGAAAAGTCCCATATGGTTTTCTGCGTGTCTGTCTGTCTCTATATAAAAAAATGTTGGGTATGATTCTTACAAGGCCTTTTAAACTGTCCTTTGTTTAATGAACTTGTGATCTTGACCTTAGATCCACTTACGAAAAACTTTTAACATTGCTTTTAACTTTCGAACTGTGAACGACATTGGTGTTTACTGGGTGTATATTTCTTGTCATAAGACCTTTCCAATGGCGCCTTGTTTTAAAATACATGTATTTCGTGACTGACTCTCTTTTCATATTTTTTTTTAATAAAATCGCCCTTCTATGAATAAGGTTACTTGATGCTTGGCGTCTCATAAGACATAAGGCTTACAGTTATACTGATTTCACTAGGATAGACCTTCCTTCTTCAACAACTTATGATGCATGTATTTGGAACTAATCTCCCATACGTAAGTCATACCTGTGATGCGTTTACTGATCCCTGAATCTTCTACATGAAAAAGTGAAGATAACGAACAGTAATCAGTTTCTTAAATCCTATAAAGAATACAAAAATAATAGTATGACAAATACGGAGCACTGGGCACAGCAGAGGGGGGGGGGGGGGGGGGTCAGGTGCCTAGGAGGAGTAAGCATCCCCTGTTGACCGGTCACACTCTCGTTGTGAGTCCTCTATCTTCATCAAATAAAAGGAGTAATCCATAGTCCAAATCAGTATGTAAAGAACGGCCTAACAATTGGTATAAAACATGTGAGACAACATTTGACCTAACCGCAGGTTGTATTTGCAAATAAGATCATTGTAACGACCATGGAATTTGCGAATTACTAAATTCAAACGAAACATGTAACCCCTCTAACATCAGCTTATTTGTCAATAGCTTGTCTCAATTTAAAAAAAACGAACATGCTCTCGCATATCGAATCAGTTGAGAGATGTAAACACCATATACAGGTGATAAGGGAATATTGCTACATAAAGATGGGAAGTTGACGACGGAGAAGCTGAAGTCTCTTTTGTTATAAAATTGAGTTGTCAGTTTACTGTGAACATATATGTTCTTTCAATGCTTTTAATTCATTTTCAACATGTTCCCTGTCCCGGGTTTTCTTTAACTGGTCTTGGGAGAAGCTGTCACAATAGGGGACCAGTTTAAGAATTCACATCGAATATGGCTGACGTAATCAGAGTTGTGATTTAAACCCGGGACAGAGGACATGTTGAAAATGAATTAAAAGCAAGTAAGTGTTGATTTCCTTGTGACAGATTTGTGCATTACTGTTAAATGTTTGAAAACAACTTGTCTATTGCGTAAATCCAGGCACATCTGAGTCGAAAGGTCGGTCGAAGCATAAACCGTCACCGACTCCGGCATTTACACGTTTTCCAGAATCAAAATAAAAAAAACATGAATGCTTGCGAAGAGAAGTCGATGAGGGATATGCCTCTCGACTTCTCTAAAGAGAATAGGTAACGGGTTATTCAGTCTAATCCTTCCTACCATGTCCTTCAGGTTTCTGGGGTGTCGGAAGGATGTCATAGGGGGTCTTTAAAAACATCAGCCATTCGTTTATTGGAAAACAGAATAGGCAGATGTTTTCTCAGAATACTGCTGAGGTTCTTGAGGGCGGAATGGTAACCATGGACTATTGAAACTGTCATTTTGAGGGTTTTCTTTGAACTGCAGGAGGGACTGTCGGTCATTTCATGACGTCTCATCAATTGCTGACTGTACCTTGCAAGGATCATATTGCAAGGATCAAGATGAATACTCAGGATTTGTCCTTGCTTTTTGAAAGTAGTAGAAGGAAAGCAAATGTGGCGGATACGGATGACTAAACCTTTAGGCACACCTTTAAAAGTATGAGGGGGTGGCAGCTGGATGACATAAGGTACGAATAAGAGTCGATGGGCTTAGTATTTAGACTGAACCCAATTTCCCGTTTATAAGTGAGGTTGTGGTATACAAGAAAGTATTCTTGGAAGTGAACATTTCCACAGTGAACTTTATGAAATAGTGGAAAGAGTTCGAAATCGTGATAGAGTAGTTCAGGTTTTCACGACCGTAAACCCACTTCATCTCAATGTTATCTATGAAACGTAGCCAACCATTGGAGTGGTTTAACTGGTGAATACTGTATAGGAGGCTACGATCTAATCATCCCATAAAGATGTTGACATAAGATATAGTGCCATTTTTTGAAATCTCATCGGATATGGGTAGATTCTGTACATGTTACTCGACGAAAACACATGCGTGCCGGGAAAAAACATGCCATACAAGAATTGTTGTGTTTGTCTGTCCAGAACGGTTTTGGAAAAGAGTTCTGTTGTTGGTAAAGTACTGAAGAATCGGTGTATTTCATTGCTGGAGAAAGAATAGGCATTTTGTTTATTTTTTGTTTTATTGTTGCCAGAAATAAATGTCTTGTAAAATTAATATATATCAAGTGGGGAATTAGCCCGAAAGTAATAAGGCCGGATTTACGTACATTATAAAAAATAGAGCTTAAAATGAGCAAGCAATAAATGTACATGAAAGGTGAAGATAACGAACAGTGATCAATTTCATAATTCCTTTAAGCAATACAAAATAGAGCGCTGGGGAAAAACGGAACCCTGGATACATCATGCTTGTACATCGTTGTAATAATCTATTAAAAATTTACGTCTAGACTATGTTCACATATTAAAGGCATTGAAAAATAATCAATTACATTTACTAAGCCTTAGGTGACCATCTAGAACGATTATGGGTGAGATTTTTGTAAAGACTAAAACCACTTTTATTACCCTACAAAAGACTACAATCAGATCCAGACTAATCTGTTTGTTTGTTGTTGGGTTTTTTTTGTTTTGTTACCCTGAATTGATTTAATTGTAATATTCCAGTATGGTACAATTCAAATTCAAAGATCATCAATGTAATCATAGTATTTTTTTTAAAGAGTGGTATTAAATGGTGTCGAGAAAATAGGTGATTTTTTTTATTATCAAATATTGAAATAACTAACTTTTCACCAAGAATTGTTTTTCAGCAAAACAAAATAAATGAATAAATATTCTTCATGTATGTGTAATGAAAAATAGCAGTATAATCGGTGCTATTTCTAAATATTGAAAAATATGTGTCTAAACAAAATACTGTATTGAAGGCACATATCAATACATAACCAAGTTGTCCGACTTTGAAAATCAATCGACGAAATGGAAAAATATTTTTGAACCAATAATTCAGAGTCTGTTTATTTATTTATTTATTTTTTATACAATTGTTTGTGTGTGTATATGAAATCAAAAAATGCATTGCTGTATAATAAGTAAATGGAAAATGCAAATAGAACAAGAGGCCCACGGGCCTTATTGGTCACCTGAGTATTAGTTAAAGGTATCACTACTTCCATGGGCTATGGAATCTAGAAAAAAATTCCTGTTCTGAATATCTTAGCTAAATTTTAATATTCAGCAACAGTATAAAACAAGATGTGTTCTTAAAATTTAAATGCCCTCGAAAGTACCAATACTGATGAAAGGCTTTACATAATATGATATATGCAAAATTAACACGATAAGACTAATTTGGGACCGTCCTAAAGTCAAAATCCTGGGGATGCGAAATTCACAATTTTGGTACATCCTCTTCTGCCTTTCCTATATATGAATTTACTTTTTATACCGTATCGGCAGACTTAAAGAGAAAGACAATCACTATAATAAGTTTGCCTCCACTCTGGAAAAAACCCTTACCCTCTAGGATCACGAAATCTACTTTGGTACCTACTCTTTCCAAATGTCTATTGAGTTTCAATTTAGTATCAATATAATAAAGAATATAACATTAAACATGTTTTACACATAAACACTATATATATACCAAGTTTAGCCCCGTCCTGAGTCAGAACCTTTACCCCGAGGATCATAAAATTTACAATTTTGGTAGAGGTATTCCTGATCTAAATCACCGTGTATTTAGTTTTTCGTAAAGATGTGCGGTTGCAGAAAAGAAGATTTTTGAAAATTGATCAATTTTTGCCTCGCCCCTAAGGCCCAAGGGGCGCAAAAGTCCTGAGATTTGCAATTTATGCCATCTTTTTTCAAAGGTGCTTCATACCAAATCTAAAACGAATTGGAGAGCAGGGCTTGAAGCTAACTTTTTATGTCACCGGTCCAGCCGGACTAATGGGGTATAATTTCAACCAATCCGCAGAAAAATTTACCAGTCCAACAGTGTTCCAGAAATAATTAAGCATATTTCGTTAATGCTATTAAAATGAACTCAATATGCCCCAGAAATAATTAAGCATATTTCGTTAATGCTATTAAAATGAACTCAATATGCCTCAGACAATATTGTAACACTTAAATGTGGGATTTATATTTACGGTGCATTTAGTTTCCCTTACACATGTGCGGTTGTGGAGAAAATGATTTTTGAATTTTTGGCAGTTTTTGCCCCGCCCCTAAGACCCCAGGGGTGCAGGAGTCCTGGAATTCACAATTCATGTCCCCCTTGTCCCAAAAATGCTTCATACCAAATTTGAAAAGAATTGGAATCGCAGTTATCAGGAAGAAGTTAAAAATGTGTAATTGTTAACTCACGACGGACGACCTAAAAATAGATAAATAAATATTGCACCCTTTTTCTTTAACTTTTACATACACTGTAGCAGATGCAAGTGTACGCGCCACAAACTGAA
Organism: Ostrea edulis; assembly: GCF_947568905.1. Taxonomy (NCBI): domain Eukaryota; kingdom Metazoa; phylum Mollusca; class Bivalvia; order Ostreida; family Ostreidae; genus Ostrea; species Ostrea edulis. Next base: position 49,032,852 of record NC_079167.1, read on the forward strand.
CAATGTTTTTGTCCAACTCTCTACAAACATAAATGTCAAATAAACCAAAATAATACTTATGTATCATGGAGCGATGTATCATGTAGCTATGATCCAAACTATCTTAGTAAATTAATAAAACTATCCCATAATTCCTCCCTTATAGTAGCTACCGAAAATCTAAATTCTGTTTTCGGATGGAGTTATGTAACTGATTGGTATATATTTTCTATTTTCGGTTGGAGTTATGTAACTGATTGGTGTATATTTTCTATTTTCGGTTGGAGTTATGTAACTGATTGGTATATATTTTCTGTTTTCGGTTGGAGTTATGTAACTGATTGGTGTATATCTTCTATTTTCGGTTGGAGTTATGTAACTGATTGGTGTATATTTTCTATTTTCGGTTGGAGTTATGTAACTGATTGGTATATATTTTCTGTTTTCGGTTGGAGTTATGTAACTGATTGGTGTATATCTTCTATTTTCGGTTGGAGTTATGTAACTGATTAGTGTATATTTTCTGTTTTCGGTTGGAGTTATGTAACTGATTGGTATATATTTTCTGTTTTCGGTTGGAGTTATGTAACTGATTGGTATATATTTTCTGTTTTCGGTTGGAGTTATGTAACTGATTGGTGTATATTTTCTATTTTCGGTTGGAGTTATGTAACTGATTTATTTTCCTTCTCAGATCAACTAGAACTGTCCTAGCGGAACAAATACCTCCCGCAGGGCACATAGGATAGTGGGAAATGGTGAAATTGTGCTCGTTGACTTATTCAAACACATCCTTTTGACATGAAGATTGTTGAGAGCAATTAATGTAAATGCAAGACTATATATTCTGCGGTAGAGTGTTACTCAGAACATTGAAGATATGCTTTCCGATATAGATATGGATGACTACTACATGTATTCAGTGTACATGAGCCAGAAAACGACACATCTTTAATTAAAAATTCCTAAACTAATGCAGAAGTCTCTGTGAAAGAACATATCATTACAAAATCTACGCCTAAGTCAATGAAGTTGAAAAACACCCGTAAAATGAAAATATCCAAAATTTCCTTGTATGTTCATGAATCTCGATAAAAAGACAAGAGCGCAACTTCATTATATACATAATATGTACACAAAGTTTGAATAAATCTTTTCATTGGCTATCAAAATATACTCTGGAAACTTGCAACACCCTCCCTTTCAAAATGAATTTTTTCGCCATAACTTCCATGAATATTAGAATATCTCAATCAAAATAGCAGGTGTACAACTTCATCATTCATATAAATATACATAAAGTTTTAATGGAATCTGTTCATTGGTGTTGAAGGTATCCTCTGGACAAATGATGTCTACTATACGGACAGACAGACAGACAAGGTGATTCCAGAATCCCCCCCCCTCCCAAACTTCGTTTGCGAGGGGGTATAACAATATATTGAAGATTCAAATTTATCAATTTACTGAATGTTGCTGTATTGATTGAAATTAGCAAAGATCATCGGTTTACGCGGCATATCAACAGAAGTCACATAAGTGTGGTTGATTTTAACAGGGTCATACATTAAATACTGCAACTATACGAATTTTGACAGCACAGTAGACAATTTCAGTTATTATTAACCGACCTTTGCATACATATGATAATCTTTTTGAAGTATATCTGTATTACCTTATACAGCCGATATTCCAACGTTCCGTCAGTGAAAGAAACACTAGCAAATATACATGTATCTATTTGTAGGTGATGGATAACAATGCTTACATCTTTAATGAAGACGAATCGTTCTTATTCTAACCACTTCATCTTCCTTAGATTTACAAGTTAATTGGGTCATAGCAAAGTTATTGTCCCGACTTTCAAATTTGGCGACATTGGGTGCGAATGCCTACGTGAGCGTGTGTGCGATGTTTGTATATATATATATATGTTTTATATGAGATGTACATCAGACTTTCTACGTCTTAACTCTAATACGGCTTCGTTTTTCACAGCTACTATAGGAACTTCTCTTTTTCTATTTAACTGAGTTCGAATAATTTTATTTCATAACATTTACCCATTTGCTTCGAAGAATGGTTTCAATTTTCATAGATTTGGTTTTTTAAAATTTATATGTCATTACATTTGCCTTCTGTATACTCTGCTTCTCACTCAGATTCCTCCTGGTACTCATCGGAAGGTATCTTTACATTATCAATCTCCCTCAAAGAAATATAATTCATTTGTTGAATGAGTTCGATGACACATATCTTGTTGCACCCAAAGATTTGACAAAACATGTCTCATGAAATCAGTCAACTAATGTTTTTGTTATGTAGAACGTGAATTTCAACTTTCCCCGCAATTTTTTTTATACCCGCATTTTCTAAAGAAAGTTCGGGTATATTGTTGTTGCCCTGGTCCGTCCGTCCGTCCCTCTGTCACACTTTCTTCTTTCTAAAACTCCTCCTTTATTTTAAGCAGTAACCAATTAAACTTTAGAATATGATAGATGGTGTCCTGTGAATGTGCAATAAGGTTTCGGAATTTTCAATTTAACCCTGGTGCTAAATAAGGTGGGATGGTAAAACAACACCAATGTTTTATCCTCCCCCCCCCCCAAAAAAAAACCCCCTGGTTCCAAGAACTCATACATTGTACTTCATAACCAAATCATCTTTTGGAAGATGATTGGTGGTGTCTTATTTGTGCAATAAGGTTTCAGAATTTTCATTTTCACCCTGGGGGCCAATTGGGGTTGAAAATTGACGGGTTTTCTATAGAAAAACCTGGTTTCCAGAATTCATTTTTCACTTTATGCAGTAGCCAAATCATCTTTTAGGAGATGATTGGTGGTATCCTTTAGATGTGCAGTAAGCTTTCGGAATTTTCTTCTTCACCTTGAGGGGCAAATGGGGTGGAAAAACGACGAACAGAAAACCTGGTGCTCACTTCAATGTGCCATGTGCAACAAGAATGTACATGTATTTGCGTTAAGGGTTGAAAACTCAACCATTTTAAAGATATTTCAACAGTCAAAAAAATGATGGGGGTTGGGATGACCTCGGAGCACTTTGCCCATCATAATACTGAATGCATCTTGATGTGTTCAGCAGGAATAAAATTGATTTAGGGGTCCAGGACCTCAGTTGTTTTGAATATATTAAAAAATTATGAACTAGGTTTGGGACGACCCCAGGGCAAAATACGTAATTACACCCAACATAATACTTAATTACACCCAACAGAATACTTAATTACACCCAACAGAACACTTAATTACACCCAACAGAATACTTAATTACACCCAACAGAATACTTAATTACACCCAACAGAACACTTAATTACACCCAACAGAACACTTAATTACACCCAACAGAATACTTAATTACACCCAACAGAACACTTAATTACACCCAACAGAACACCCAACAGAACACTTAATTACACCCAACAGAACACTTAATTACACCCAACAGAATACTTAATTACACCCAACAGAACACTTAATTACACCCAACAGAACACTTAATTACACCCAACAGAACACTTAATTACACCCAACAGAATACTTAATGCATCTTGACATATGCAGTAATATATAGGGTATAGGGTACGTTATATGGTAACTATTGCACATGGCTCCTTTGTTAGTTACACAAGTACGATTTACAGGCAAACTTTTGCGTGCCGATATTACTGTCTTATGACAGTATCTATTTTTTTTTTGTTTATTACTCGTATTGAGAAGTCATCAGCAGTAGGTGAAGTACCACAAATTCAAATTACACCAATGTACCACAAATTCAAATTACACCAATGTACCACAAATTCAAACTAGTTCTAATTGTAACGGGGACCGTTACATATGTTCCCCAAACCTCCCTCAAATAAAATGTGATGTCCTTGTGAATCTATAGCAAAAGATCATTTTATTGTAGCCTTTAATTACATGTAGTACGTTTAATATGGTCATTTCAGTACCAAGAAATGAAAGAAAGCGTTGCACGTGCATACACGCGCACGCGTGTATGATTCCGAATTTTTGTTGATGTCGTTCAACAGGCATTTGTATCATATACCCACAGTATGAATTTCATAACGTTTCCACCTAATATAAGGAAGTTATAGCGATTTCAAAATCGTCCAATCAGAATTCAGCACACGTGCATGCACGTGCTGAGCAGTAATTCTAACCACAGCAATTTGTAAGGAGTACCAAGACACATCTAAAACCCTAATATCAATAGAATTTGATGAAAAACAAAAACGTTATCGTCATTTAAAAATCGAACATTTGAAAAACGTCGCACGCGCATGCGCGTGTGCGTTGGCATTTTTTGTTACACCAATATATAGATACACATATTGTCTACGTATGCTGTGAATATCAACTCATTCGCTTCATAAATAAGATAGTTACAAACGTTTTAGTACTATCCAATCAAAATGAAGCGCACGTGCATGCGCGTGCAAATTGGTAATTTTGACCATGCAAATCAGTTAAGGGTTTCAATATCTACCTATGATATGAATATCAAGCCATTTCAATGAACAACAAAAAAGTTAGACTGATTCCAAAGTTAGTGTACAAATTTTGTAATGCATGTGCACGCGCATGCGTGCGCGTACAGAGAAAATTACTATCATTTTTCATATCTACAAATGATATACTACCATCCTATTTAGGTTTCATATCGATCCCCTTAATATTCTGATTTTCCAATTTTTGTACCAAAATTGCAGTGCACGTGCACGCGCGTGCATGCATGTGCAGACAAAATGACTATCACCATGCACATCTACAAACGCTATACTATCATCCTGGAAAGTTTCATATCGATCCCTTTTGTAGTTTCTGAGAACACTACCGGACAAAAAAGTACCGGAGAAAAAGAATAATAACGAGCTATAACTGTGTTGGGATGCCAACACAAATGTCTCCGAACACCTCCCCATGTCAGAAATGGTTTTTGATGCCAGATATGCACTCAGGATCCTCAAAGAACTCTAGAAACTAAATTTGGTTGAAATCCGACGGACTTGATTTTTGGTGGCCATTTTCTTCAATGGCGGCCATTTTGAAACATTTGAAAAATGATTGGAAGGAAATACTGATGCTAGAAATGAATTGTGGACCCTCAATTTACCCCAGAACCCAAATGTTGTACAGATTTTAACACTTTCAAATATTTCAGTATATGGCGGCCATTTTGAAAATGGCGGCTCAAAAAAAAAATTTGATGGTGGAAATGGACTCGGGGTCACTAAATTACCCTAGAAATAGAATTTGGTTGAAATCCGACAACCTTGAGTTTTTGACGTTTTTTGGCCGCCATCTTGAAACGGCGGCCATTTTGAAAATTTGAAAAGTTGATTGCACCCCTCTTAATGACCCTTTATCAGCTCACAAAGTTTGAAGTTGATCAGTCGAAGCATGTTCATAAAATCGGTCGGACAAATTTCTCACTAAAGAAGAGGAAAAATAAGAAGAAAAGAATAAGAATAAGAATAACGAGCTATAACTGTGTTGGGATGCCAACACAAATGTCTCCGAACACCTCCCCATGTCAGAAATGGTTTTTGATGCCAGATATGCACTCAGGATCCTCAAAAAACCCTAGAAACTAAGTTTGGTTGAAATCCGACGGATTTGATTTTTGGCCGCCATTTTCTTCAATGGCCGCCATTTTGAAACATTTGAAAATAGATTGGAAGGAAATACTGATGCTAAAAATGAACTGTGGACCCTCCAATTACCCCAGAAATCAAATGTTGTAGAGATTTTAACATTTTGAAATAATTTGGTATATGGCGGCCATTTTCAAAATGGCGGCTCAAAATTTTTTTTGGATGGTGGGAATGAACTCGGGGTCACCAAATTACCCTAGAAATAAAATTTGGTTGAAATCCGACAACCTTGATTTTTTTGACGTTTTTGGCCGCCATTTTGAAACGGCGGCCATTTTGAAAATTTCGAAAGTTGATTGCACCCCTCCTCATGACCCCCTATCACCTCACAAAGTTTGAAGTGGATCTGTTGAAACACTTTCATAAAATCCAGCGGACAAATTTCTCTGGAAAGAAGAGGAATAAAAAGAAGAAGAAGAAGAAAATAAGAATAATAAGAAACGGAGCAAAAACAATATGTCTCCGACACTTTGTGTTCGGAGACATAATAAGAAACGGAGCAAAAACAATATGTCTCCGACACTTTGTGTTCGGAGACATAATAATAATAATAATAATAATAAGAAACAGAGTAAAAACAATATGTTCCCAAACTTTGTTTGGGGAACATAATTACACCAATGCATTGCGCTTCGGGTCATAGGGTTCGTTATCGTGCATAAGGTCCCGCGACTCTCACCGTTTGACGAAGGAGCGGTCGCTACTTTTTGGTTCGTGTTAGGTTTGAAGCGAGGCTTGCACCCACGACCACCCAGTCATGAAGTAAACGCTCTAACCATTGAGCCACCGAATCATTTCGCTTTGTAAAAATGTCTCTCATGTGAAATCGGTGTCATAACTTTTTTCACATGCACGGATCCAGATTTTTTTCTCAAGGAAGCGAGGGGTTAATTTAAGACAAAACTCAAAATCCTAAATCGTGGGAGTAAACCATCAGTGCATGGATTCAATTTATCGAATCAAACTTGCATTTCCATTCTACCTTTCACTTATTACAATGTACCATAAAACGTGAAAGTGTGTGTGTGTGTGTGTGATTTGATTGAAATAATCTTCGGTTTCCTTGCCCGATAAATGATTGTACAATATCAATTAGGTCAATTTCGAATGATGAATAACTCTACCCAAGACAATAACTTCAAGACAATGCCGTGCATACAATACTGGCAGTCAAAGGTTTACATTGTCCATAAATTTGTTATTAGCAAATTAATGAAAAGTGTACATATTAATAACTTGAATCTCTACCTACAGTTAAACATCGAGTATGATAAAATCGTTAGGGGTGAAATCAAAAGATCGATGTCGGATAAAAATCTAAATTCAAATAATTAGGGGCGGGGGGGGGGGGGTTGTAAAAACTTCCATAGGTTTCTGTCATCCGACATCGATTACACTTTAATGGAAAAAGAAAAGACAAGTGCCTGCTTAAAACCACATAACAATATTACATTTAATGAACATTTAATTGTTTTAATGTACACTTTCATTTGTGAATAAGCAATACAAAAGGTATACAGAGTGTTATTTATATTCGTATATTTTTACCTGTTAATCGATTAGTTTCAACATTCATCATATTTAGTTTTAAGGGGGTCTTGGTGAAAACTATGTAAATTTAAGGTTTTTTTGGTCAGACATTGAACTTTTGATCTCGCCCCTTAAATCAATCATCGATAATTATGTAAATTGCAAGTGAAAGAAGGATATCAAACAAATCGTTTCAGTACATTCCTTTTGAGAACATTTTATTTCGTGATAATTTTGTGATTTGGTTCTGTTCTCATTACTTCATGCACAAAATGTAAAAAACTGATTTTTTCATAAATCACATTGATGATATATACGTTGCAAATTCCAGGGGACACACCATTTCTAGATCCACGCATCTTTCACTTCAGTGTTTAAAGTAAACGCCGCTGATACAACCGAAAATAATTCATGTTGCAAAGTAAAGACTAAAAAAGCTGTAGGAAGTACATGATGTACATGCGGCGCGCATCTTGAAATTTGTCTGAATCCTCAAAAGAATCCTCCCTTAAGAGGATTCAACGAAAACTTGCGGTAAATGATGGTTCCCAGACATCGACCTTCTCCTTAAGTTACGCCCATTGCTCATACAATGCATGATTGATTGAATATTGTTTAATGTCCCTCTCCAGAATCTTTCACTCATATGGAGACGTCATCATTGCCGGTGAAGGACTGCAAAATTTAGGCCCATGCGCGGCGCTTACGGCCTTTGAACAAGGAGGGATTTTTATCGTGCCACACCTGCCGTGACACGGGACATCGGGTTTTTTGCGGTATCATCCGAATGCATGACGGTCGATGAATCAACGAATACATGTAGCTACAATATACAGACATCTATACTTGGATATGTATTACACAATGGATGCGTGTGTCCCATATGTTGATAAAGAATTAGGGGTTGAAATTTTGTCAATAACAAAGATCAATTGAAAAATTTACAACGGGGTCGTTTGCATATATGTATACTGCGACGAAAATACTTCAAACAGGTGCCCGGGATGTATCATATTCCAAACAGGTGCCCGGGATGTATCATATTCCAAACAGGTGCCCGGAATGTATCATATTCCAAACAGGTGCCCGGGTCTAAATACTCCAAAGGGATGTCTTGGTCTAAATGCTCATGATGTATGGTCTGCGTTGAATTAAGATTGCTGCGAGGAGTACTTGTATTATATTGATCTTTCTTATCGGATATATTGTACGAGCTAACTCCCGTTCTAAAGCAAGCATATATATAGATATACATGTATATACATATGTGTGTGTGTGTGTGATAGATATACTGGTATTTTTTAATGATCCAAACAAATTAATAATTGTTTGCAATGGGGATAAAAATATCATGCCATCTGTTGTAAATAATCGATGGTCTAATGATAATGACCGCTCGACATTACCCCTTGTCTGCACTTGCTGTTTGAACACATGTGCTTTTATAGAATGGTCCAAAACTTTGTTAAAAATCCAGAAAAAAAAAGACAATGTTTGAAACACGAGAAACAAGGAGTAACCATAGAAACGTTAGAATGATAATGACCCTACAACTCTACCAGTTAATAACAACCCCTCGTAAAAAGACAGGATACAACTTTGCAACGTTTCAGAGGACCCAAAAGCGTTCAGCAACGCCCTGTACTAAAAAGTATTATTATACATGTAGCTCGAATAAGTCGGCTGAGATTCAACAATGTCAGGAAAATAGAACGTTGTAGTCCCCTGAAAATCAACAATCTGAGGAAAATAGAACGTTGTAGTCCCTGTAAATCAACAATGTCAGGAAAATAGAACGTTGTAGTCCCTGTAAATCAACAATGTCAGGAAAATAGAACGTTGTAGTCCCTGTAAATCAACAATGTCAGGAAAATAGAACGTTGTAGTCCCTGTAAATCAACAATGTCAGGAAAATAGAACGTTGTAGTCCCTGTAAATCAACAATGTCAGGAAAATAGAACGTTGTAGTCCCTGTAAATCAACAATGTCAAGAAAATAGAACGTTGTAGTCCCCTGTAAATCCATTGGATGTGAATATAACATTTTATTTCTCCAACATCGGACAAAAAACAAGAGGCCCATGGACCACATCGCTCACCTGAGTCACCTTGGCTCATATCTGAATACTTTCCATATATATTTGCATGTAAAACCTTAGTCCCTATTATGGCCCAAACTACCCTTTGCAAACTTGAATCTACACTATGTCAGAAAGCTTTCATGTAAATGTCAACTTCTTTGGCCCAATGGTTCTTGAGAAGAAGATTTTTAAAGCTTTTTCCTATATTTGTATGTAAAACTTTGACCCCCCCCCCCACTTGTGGCCCCATCCTACCCCCGGGGGCCATGATTTGAACAAACTTGAATCTGCACTATGTCAGAAAGTTTTCTTGTAAATATCAGCTTTTCTGACTCAGTGGTTATTGAGAAAAAGATTTTAACTATATATTTGTATGTAAAACTTTGATCCCCCTTGTGGCCCCATCCTACCCCCGGGGGCCATGATTTGAACAAACTTGAATCTGCACTATGTCAGAAAGTTTTCATGTAAAAATCAGCTTTTCTGGCTCAGTGGTTCTTGAGAAGAAGATTTTTAAAGATTTTTCCTATATATTTGTATGTAAAACTTTGATCCCCTATTGTGGCCCCATCCAAACCCCGGGGCCCATGATTTGAACAAACTTGAATCTGCATTATGTCCGGAAGCTTTCATGTAAATCTCAGCTTTTCTGGCTTAGTGGTTCTTAAGAAGATTTTTAAAGTTTTTCCCTATATATTTGTGTGTAAAACTTTGATCCACCCCTTGGGGCCCCATCTTATCCCCGGGGGCCATGATTTGAACAAACTTGAACCTGCACTATGTCAGAAAATTTCATGTAAAAATCAGCTTTTCTGGCTCAGTGGTTCTTGAGAAGAAGATTTTAAAAGATTTTTCCTATATATTTGTATGTAAAACTTTGATCCCCTATTGTGGCCCCATCCAACCACAGGGGCCTATGATTTGAACAAACTTAAATCTGCAATATGTCAGGAAGCTTTCAGGTAAATTTCAGCTCTTCTGGCCCAGTGGTTCTTGAGAAGAAGATTTTTAAATGACCCCACCCTATTTTTGCATTTTTGTGATTATCTCCCCTCTGAAAGGGACATGGCCCTTCATTTGAACAAACTTGAAAGCCCTTCACCCAAGGATGCTTTTGGCCATGTTTGGTTGAAATTGACCCAGTGGTTCATGAGAAGAAGATGAAAATGTGAAAAGTTTACAGACAGACAGACAGACAGACGGACGCCGGACAAAATGTGATCAGAAAAGCTCACTTGAACCTTCGGTTCAGGCACTTGAACCTTCGGTTCAGGTGAGCTAAAAATTGGAGAATCCAAATTGAGACGATTATCATAATTTGATCACTAAATGAAAACTTCCGTCCCTTCCCTTCTCACTTTCGGCTAATGTATAAATAATAAAGGGCGACTTTTATCACGAACTGAAGTATGATGCAATAAAGTAACACCGAGCTCAATCTAACCGATCAGGTCTCGTAAAGTCTACGTGTGTTTGTAGCTTGCTTATTTATATAATAAACAACGCTTTACATGGATACGTATCTTCATGGAATTTGCCGGTTAACACTACTAAAACCAAAATTCTAATAATCAGGAAAGGAGGATCTATCAATTATTCTAGGACCTATAACAACGAAATTTTAGAACAAGTCGACTCCTTCAGCTATTAGGGATTGTGTTTGAATTACAACGGAAAATTTAAGGTAACACAAAAGAAACTAGCAGACCAAGGTCGAAAATCTTTATTTGGTTTTAATCGTAATATTCAAAAATTTGAATTCAACGCAGAGACAAAGTGCCAACTATTCGATATACATGTTGGAAGTGAAATCTGGGGTTGTCATAAAGCAACCGAAATTGAACGATTACATTTGTTATTTTTTAAAATGCTCTAGGTGTTAGGTGCAATGTGTGTAATTGTATGCTTTATAGGGAACTAATCCAATACCAACTTATCATTAAAAGAAAAATCAAAATAATGAAATATTGGTGTAAATTACTAAATACTGGAAACTTCATTTTAAGATCATCCTATGAATACTTACGCTTTGATGCAGAAAATGGATATGGTTCTAGCATAAATCGGGCACGTGATATAAAACTTGGAACTATTTAGATCGGGTTTAGGAGAATCTTGGATGAGGCAGAATATCATGAACACTGTCCAATTTATGCATATATACAAAGATAGAATTCTATACATATATTTACAAGACTGTAATGCATTCATGGAAAACTCTTCAAAATTTTTTTCATCTAAACACTTTGTGTATCATGACTTCTGTAGACCCAACCATACTTAATTAAACCAATTCACAAAAAAAACCAACATATCTCTCTCATTAGACTTTCCTCGCACTGTTTAAATATTGAAACTGGAAGATACCAGGATGAGAGCAGGCAGCATAGATTATGTGATGTGACACCCAACAAATTGAAGATGAATTTCATTCTATCCTTCAACATCCTAAATACTCCTTTGTAAGGGGAAAATACATTCAAAAATACTAATACTACAAATCGCCAAGTTCATATAAATTACTTCAGTTGTGGGTTCACAACACACACCTACCCTGGCTGCTCTAGAAAAATATCTTCATTATGCTCTTGCATCACGCAATGCTGAATTGTCACCTTAATATATATGCGTGTGCATGGTGCCTTTTGTATTATTGTTCAATATTACTTTCTAGGTACATTGAACTATGCTTAATATCATATAAATACATATATACAAGAAACTGGACGTGTAGAACTGTGGCACACTTGATCAGGGGTTTCATTCCCTTTTTAGACTCCTTAAGTAATAACTATGTATTTATCTTATTGTTACATTTAAATACTGATGGGCTGTACTTCCCAAAGTTGTATTAATTGAATAAACTATAAAACAAACATTCGCATCTTTACTCACTTTTTAGTAGCCAGTTCCGATGTTTTGAATTATTCTATGATATTGACATTTTTAGTCAATACGATGTACAATATTCACACCCTCCCGTTCCAGGCTCGGTGAATAATTACTTTCGATGTAGCCTAAGCATCGAATAGACTAAAAATGTCAGTAATTGTATATTTGCTCTCTAGAAATTCATCTTATTCTGTATCATAACTACCGTCAGCCTCAGGAATAACTTTAGAAAACACAATCTCACTTTTTCTCAATTTGTTGAAAATGAAATTGGAAATACCTTTAAAATGTGAAAAAGCTTTGCAAGTCTTCAAACTCCAAAAATGTTTTACATTCCAGGTAGATATTCGTTATCAAAAATGGATCGGATGTAAGACTTCGTGGTAAGCCCAGATCATTAGAAATTTCAATATCGATCGACAACCGTTAGATTACAATTCATTTAATAGTCGTGCAAACGTTTGTCGTTAGTTATCAGGTAAGACTGATAGACTTTTGAAAGTTGAAAGCTAAAATTTACGAGAGAACAATTGCAAACGTCTACTTACTTCATGAGGCCTAATTCTGAAGTAGTTGAGCACTTTAAATATGCTAAAAAGGGAAGTTTCGACTTCCCGCGTAAATTACGATAACCGAAACAACTCGATTGGCCGTTGACTCTTAAAACAGCTGGCTGACGACATAAGTTGATAAAATGTGCATTTGATCTACATATACTCAAATGCAGGAAAGGAAATAGCCATTTTATACGATGTATGAAACGGCAATGAAATGAAATCAAAAAGCGTTAATATATATCCCACACGATACTATTACAAAATAAATTAGTAAATGTGAATGTATTGTTACCTATCAAATTGCTCGGAATGCAAAGACAGAAACTGGCGTGTAAATATTAATTACATGGCTAAAACTCTAGAAGTTCGGGAAACAGAAAATTAATCTTATATGGGGTAGTATATGTACTAAGCAAACGTGGACATATCTATAAAAGTAGAATACTATTTTGATGAATGTAAAGAATTTGCCTAGAGCATATTAAAACAAGAAGCCTACAGGAATTATCGTCACCTGGGTATTTGTTGAAAGTATCAATAGTCCCAAAGGCTTCGAAATCTAGAGGGGAAAAAATCCTGTTCTGAATATTTTAGCTAAATTCTAATATTCAGCTAAAGTATAAAACAAGATGTATTCTTTAAAACTAAATGCCCTCGAAAGTGCCTATACTGATGAAAGGGTTTACATGCGGTGTACCATGTGTAACATTAACACAGTAGACTAATTGGATCTGTCCTAAAGTCAAAACCATGGGGTTGCAAAATTCACAATTTTGGTATATCCTTTTTAGCTTTTACTAAATATGCATTAAATTTACTTTTTAGACTGTGGTATCAACAAACTTAAAGATAAAGACAATAATCATTGTCATAATTTTGCCTCCATCCTGGAACCAAAACCCCTAACCTCTAGGAGCATGAAATTTACAATTTTAGTAAACGACTACCTATTTCTTCTAAATATCTATCTCGTTTCAATTTAGTATCTTCCCACGGGGACCTAGGTTAAAATAGGTACCCAGTACCCTTGCTTGTCGTAAGAGGCGACTTAATGGGGCGGTCCTTTGGATGAGACCGCAAAAACCGAGGTCCCGTGTCACAGCAGGTGTGGCACAATAAAGATCCCTCCCTGCTCAATGCCCACAAGCTTGGCACTTGATTCTAAATTTTACAGCCCTTAACTAGTAATGGTGACATCTCCATATGAGTGAAAGATTCTCAAGAGGGACATTAAACAATATACAATCAATCAATTTAGTATCAATAGCATTACAGAAGATATTATTTTTAAATGTTTTACACATATACACTATACCTCTACCCCAGGGATCATGAAATTTACAATTTTGGTAGAGGTAAAGATATACGGTTGTAGAGATTAGTTTTTGAAAATTTGTCATTTTTGCTCCACTCCTAAAGCCCCAGGGAATCAGAAGTCCTGAATTTGACAATTTATGTCCCCCTTGTCCCAAAGATATTTCATACCATATTTAAAGAATTGGAATGACAGTTATAAAGAAGAAATCAAAAATGTTCAAATGTTAACACATTTAATCCCTTACCATTTTTTGCCCCACCCTGATACCAAAACCCCAACCCTTGAAATCATGAAATTTACAATTAAAACTATCACAGAGACAGTCCAATCTGCCAAGATTGACTTAATTCCTGGAGGTGTGTTCAAATTCTTCAACAATTACCCTTCCTTTCTCCTAATAAATCAAAGTTATATAATAACCGTTATGTCATTGACAAGCTTACATTAGCTCTTTATTTGTGGGAAATGCAACCAACTGCAGTATTCTACTTCTTGAGAGTGATTTACAATATATGGATTATTCAATTACCAGGGACAGCTGCTTACATCCTATTACTGGGTAGAATAGCTTGTTAAATTGACTTCCTTGATGAAGCGTGAGAAGAAAGCTCACTCTGTCCTTTTGTAGAGGTAATATACAAATATACCATGTATACACCTGCATTCTAAAATTAAAACATGACTGATCTTGAATTTATTACATGATATACTGTAAATTCATTAATGTTCATGGGGTTGAAACCCCCAAACAAACTTAAGGAGTTCCTCTACATCGTCATAATGGCCGACTTCCTTTTAAAACATGGAGGAAAATATATATATCAGCAATATTGATCTATTCATTTAAAATTTCATCGCCTATCTGAGTAGCCCAGTAATTTAGCAGGTCGACTGCTGAACTGTATATCGCAGGTTCGAGACTAGCAGGGGTTTTAAATTTTTTTCAGATTGCTTTCTACTAAAACTGCATTTTTTGACTAAACGATGTAAATTTGAAAGTTTTCAATTTCATATCCTCAATGTATATATCTTCCACTTTTCATCCATATCAAATTTCTCTGGTGTGAATACTTCCTTAACTATAATAAATGATAACAACTCTTCAAATCAGCAAACACGCTCATTTTTCACAAACAATGAAAATTTAAACCCACAAAAATGAATGATTTTACAGTACCATCTCCTGTGTTACAAAACATATCCACATCATCATTACATGTTATAGCAAGAGTACCGCAAACAGTACAATATACACTCGCCAGACAGTCAAATTCAACCTGGAAGCATATTGTGTAGTCTGAATTGATACATCACACATTCTATATAGAAAACCCTTAAAGTGGGTCATGGTGCACCAACCCATCTGACATGTGAACTGACTATGTATTTTTCTGAGAGTGAGGTTGTGACAAAATGTCGGTGCAATATCTATAGGTCTATGATGATGAAAAGTCCAGGAAACCATTTGATTTACTTTTAGCCCTTAAGTAGGTCATGGTGCATCAATTAAGTTGAAATGTGAACTGATTATTGGATTTTATACAGTATCAGCAAACTTAGAGAGGTCCTTCAAATCATTATTATAATTTTGACACCATGCAGCCTGAAACCAAACCCTTATCCATAGGATCATGCAATTTACAATTTTGGTAAAGGACTACTACTCCTTCTAAATATTCATTTAGTTTTAATTTAGTATCAATAGCACTAAAGAAGATGTTATCTTCAGTGTTTTACACATCAACACTATATGCTAAGTTTGGCCCCACCCTGGGGTCAATACCCCTACCCTGGGGATCATGAAATTTACAAATCTGGTAGAGGCCTTCCTGCTCTACATCACTATGCATTTAGTTTTTCTTAAACATGTGTGGTTCTTGAGAAGAAGATTTATGAATATTGGTCAATTTTGGACAGTTTTTGCCCCACCCCTAAGGTCCCAGGGGTGCTGGGATCCCAAAATTTACCATTTATGTCCCTCTTGTCTCAAAGATGCTTCATACCAAATTTGAAAAGAATTGGAATGAGATACATGTATCAAGAAGTTAAAAATGTCTATTGTTCACACATTTAATAACTGACCATTTTGGCCACACCCCAATACCAAAACCCTTATCCCTGGGATAATTAAATTTGCAATTTTGGTAAAGGACTACCTGCTCTTTCTATATATCCATTTAGTTTCAATTTAGTATCAATAGCACTAAAGAAGATGTTATTTAAGTGTTTTACACACAAACACTATATATTAAGTTTGACCCAGCCCTGGGGTCAGAACCCCTACCCCAGGGATCATGAAATTCACAATTTTGGTAGAGACCTTCCTGCTCTACATCACCATGCATTTAATTTTCCTTTAACATGTGTAGTTCTAGAAAAAAAGATTTTTAAAAATTGGTCAATTTTGGGTAGTTTTTGCCCTGCCCCGAAGACCCCAGGGGTGCAGACATCCTGAAATTTACAATTTATGTCCCCCTTGGTCCAAAGATGCTTCAAACCAAATATGAAAAGAATTGAAATGGTAGTTATCAAGAAGTTGAAAATTTCTATTCTTCACACATCTAATAACTGACCATTTTGGTCCCACCCTAATATAAAAACCCCTACCCCTGGGATCACCAAATTTACAATTTTGTTAAAGGACTACCTGTTCTTTCTAAATATTCATTTCGTTTCAATTTAGCATCAATAGCTATAGAGAAGATGTTGTTTAAGTGTTTTACACATCAACACTATATAGTAAGTTTGGCCCCGCCCTGGGGTCAAAACCCCTACCCCGGTGATCATGAAATTTACAATTTTGGTAGAGGCTTTCCTGCTCTACATCACTATGCATTTAGTTTTTCTTACACATGCGTATTCTAGAGAAGAAGATTTTTGAAAATTGGTCAATTTTGTGCAGTGTTTGCCCCGCTCCTTGGGCCCCAGGAGTTTTAAAATTTATGTCCCCCTTGTCCCAAGGATGCTTCATACCATATTTAAAAAGAATTGGAATAGTAGTTATCAAGAAGAAGTTAAAAATGTTAACGCACGACGACAGACGACAACCAATTGCAATAGGTCACTTGAGTTTACTTAGGTGACCTAAAAAGCCCGGAAAACTGTTTGGCCTATCTTAAGCCCAAAAGTAGGTCAAGGATGGACCAATCCAGCTGAAATATAAACTGAACTTGTATTCCTCCGAGAAGAAGCCTTTAACTAAATATCAGGGCAATACATGTATCTGTAATGAAAAAAGCCCGGAAAACCGTTTGATCTATTTTTAGCCCTAAAGTAGGTCAAGGATGGGCCAATCCAGCTGAAATGGATTGTATTTCTCTGAGAGGAAACTTATGTGTAAATTTCAGGGCAATATCTGTAACAGTAAAGAAAAATGTCCAGAAAACTGTTTGACCTACTTATAGCCCTAAAGTAGGTCAAGGACGGACCAATGCAGCTGACATGCAAACTCATTCTTACACTTCTTAAGGGAGAAATTGTGACCAAATTTCAAAGTCGTACATGCATCTGTTATGGAAAAAAGTCCGGAAAACATGACCTCAGAGGGCCAGCCAGCTGGACAGATGCACGGACAGCGCCATAACATAATACATCCCGTCTAATGACAGGCGTATAACATCACAGGATATTCATAAAGCATAATAATCATCTTTTTATCATCAATTTTATTTAACTCCAGGCAACCAAGATAAAATGAATGATGCAAATATCACAGCTATGATAACATTTACAAGATAGTATATAAAGGCCGACTGTTTTCTCTTTGTTTTCTGATATCCTTTCTGAATATACTCTTTCAGAACATCCGACATTTCATTCTGTACCATTGGCTTGTATCCTAAATCCCTGATAGCTTTCCTGATGCTGAAGTAGTGAGTGACACCAGATTTGTACACCTAAATGGAAAATGAATATTGTTTGTATACTCACTTGATTTGATAAAAAAAAAAAAAGAAAAAAAAAGAAAAGAAAAGAGGCTCATGAGTCACAATGCTCACCCTGAGTCACATTGGCATCATCAGATTTTTATCTTCTTTATTCCCATGAAATATTTTGACTCCATATTCTGATCCCACCCTAAACACACAGGGTCATGACTTAACCCAAATTTGAATCCACACAACATAGGGATGTATCTATAACAATAACACCAACATGTCCACACAACATAGGGATGTATCTATAACAATAATACCAACATGTCCACACAACATAGGGATGTATCTATAACAATAATACTAACATGTCCACACAACATAGGGATGTATCTATAACAATAACACCAACATGTCCACACAACATAGGGATGTATCTATAACAATAATACCAACATGTCCACACAACATAGGGATGTATCTATAACAATAACACCAACATGTCCACACAACATAGGGATGTATCTATAACAATAACACCAACATGTCCACACAAAATAGGGATGTATCTATAACAATAACACCAACATGTCCACACAACATAGGGATGTATCTATAACAATAATACCAACATGTCCACACAACATAGGGATGTATCTATAACAATAACACCAACATGTCCACACAACATAGGGATGTATCTATAACAATAATACCAACATGTCCACACAACATAGGGATGTATCTATAACAATAACACCAACATGTCCACACAACATAGGAATGTATCTATAACAATAATACCAACATGTCCACACAACATAGGAATGTATCTATAACAATAACACCAACATGTCCACACAACATAGGGATACATCTATAACAATATTTCTAACATTGTTTTGCTGTTGTGTTCTGCAGAATATTTTTAAAAAGATCACTTTGATATTCATGTACATGTAGAGGATGATATAGATTTGCTCGAGGAATCGAACCACAGTGAGATTGAGAATTCCAGCAAAACAAGTTATCAATTTGAGTTAGGTCACCTTTTTGTCTTTATGCACTCAAATATCTCCAAATCATAAAGTTTCTGAATCTCACTGACAACGGGGTTATAGATTTTTTTTAATTTGATGATCTATTTGGCAAATAACACTGGTTTCTCATTTTTGTGGTCAATTTTGACAATACTTTCCCTTCAAAGAGCATGATGGCAGTTGTGCCCATGGACAAATTAAACATTTTGAGATTTGTTGTGAATTGCAGATTCATTATCACAATGAATTTTCATGGGCACCACTGACGTGAGAGTGAAAATGTCTTTTAAAAAAAAGCTCCAGAATCCCCGAAATTTTTTGTTGTAACGTATGTCCCAAATTTAACATAAAAAGTATCGTGTCTCCCGTGGTGCAATAGGTAGTGTGGAAGTGTTTTCACCGACATAGGACCTTTTTGCGCAAGTTCGAGCCCATCGATGGTGATGTTTTTTTTAAAAATTTATCTATCATTATTCGTTTTATTAACAATAATTATTATACATGACAACTTTTTTTTCTTCCATTATCAAATTAAAGATGAGTACAAAAACATAATCAATAAATGAAACGCAATAGATTCACTCAAATGAAACAAGTTTCTATTCAATGTATAGCACGAGGCCACATATCATTTTACTGTTTTATTTGACACAGATCCCACGTTTTAATAACGGTGCCATAAAAGATTTGTTGTGCTCGTTGTCGAAAAAATTCAACAGCAAAAGATTCGTTTGTTGGTGGGGTTCTTCAAAAGAGGATAAATTGTGTCATTGGGAAAAGGTGTGGGGTAGGTGATTTTATCTGTGATAAATGCAGGAGGAAACTGTTCCGAGATAAGAGGGGCAATGAACCAATTGATGGTTATCAAGTTGGAGAAATGGAAATATCTTCAGATATTGCACAGAGGGGACCAGTATATACATGCCTAAATGTAGGTACGTATATGGCCGACTGTACCTCAAACGTAGATGAGATAACATCGGCGCCCGTTAGTATTTTTGAAAGGAGATCAAATAATATTCCTGAAGGGTCTTCAAATGTAGGTGAAGGTGGTGGGGTGTCAGTAGGTCAAGGTATGGAGATAACTAGTAAGGCAGAACATGTAGAACATGAAATTCTTGTATCAAATAACAGTATTGAACTTCCAATTACTTCCATTGACAAAACGAGATGCATCTGTGTTATCTGTAGCAAATCCTCTAAATTCCAAAGAATTATTCCAAATGAGGCAAGGTTAGACATTTGTACATCACAAGGAGTTCAAGTTCCTTATGGTGTAAAATGTTGCATCACATATCTACAAAATAATCATTTGAGAAAGGGGAGTCATATTGATATGACAAAATTAAGGAAAACGTCAATGGAATTAACTCTAACTGAAATAACGATGTTCAAAACAGAATGTTGATTTCTTCTACAAAATAACTGGACTTTGAAAACCCTTCAAAGAACAAGGTATGGTTGTGTACATGGAAGTGCTCCAATGAAACCTCCTCCCTTTAATGTACTGCATGGTATGGAGGAGAAAGCATGAGCAGGAACACAGACATTATGAACTCTGATAAGTCACATTGGAGAAGTGTCCACAAACTATTTTACACCCTCCACCCCTCTTAGATCCACTATAACTTTAAGGACAACAATTGGATCCTCCTGTCCCTGCACAATGCAAATGGCATTGAAGAATCGTACAAAATTTCAAGTCTATCGAATAAGCCATATAGGAGAAGTGTTCACAAGATTTTGTGGCAGACAGACAGATGGACGGATGGAAAGTACAAAAACAATGTCTCCCCCTGAAAGAGGGGAGACATAATTACAAATCATATTTTGGTAAAATTTTAATAAAGCTCATTATTTTTAAAGTTAAGACAATCTCCAACAAAGCTATTTTACAACGATAAGATACATGTATTCACAAATAAATATCATTTTGCTGTTTTGTTTCATTCCTGTATGAACTATCTATTTGATAAACGCATATGTAAAAGGTGGCCTTTAAAATGTTCAATAAAATGCAGAACCAGTTTCAACTTTTATTTTATATATCGTGCATAAGATTTAAAACCCCTGTAGGCCTTTCCTTTTATTCTTTCCATATGATCCTTTGATCCCCGATTCTAGCCCCACTTCTTAAACCCAGGGTCCATAATTTGAAAAGAAGAAAAAAACTTGAGTCTACACAACTTGGGGATGTTTGCATATTAATGTGATTTAGTGTGGTCCTGCAACTCTTGGAAACAATGTTTTCAGATTTCCTATAAATATTCTCATGTAAAACTTTGAACTTTCTAGCTACACCCTAGACTCAAGGGGAGGGGAGGGGGGGGGGGGGAGGGGGGGGCATGATTTGATGAGTTGTGAATCTGCACAACATTGGAATCAATATGAATAACCATGGACAGTGCATGGTTTTTGAGAAGATTTTTTAAAGATTTCTTTGAATATATATTCCCATGTAAATTTAACCCCCTATTGTGGCCTCAACCTACTATGGTTGAAACAATCTGGGGAATGGGAATCTGCACCACCTGAGGATGATTGCATACTACTCATCACTCTGTTGTTCTTGAAAAGATTTCAAACTTTTCACCATATATTCCCATATAAAACAGATTATTACCAAAATCATAGTAATCCATTGGGCAGTGATTTGATTAAACTTTAATATACACTACCTGAAGATGCTTGCATAATAATGGCTAATCCTGGTTCTGCTGTTCTTGATAATAGGATTTTAAAAATTTCTCCTATATATTTTTATGCAAAACTTTGATCCCTAATTAACTCCATCTGACCCCCCCCCCCCCCCCATGGGTCATGCTTTGGAGGGACTTGAATCTGCAGTACTTGAGGATGATTGTTGCCTGCATATTAATATGACTAACCATGGCCCTAGTGTTCTTGAGGAAAAGATTTTAAAAATAAATTACCATGTAACAATTGATACCCTATTGTGCATCCTATCCTCTAAGACCATGATTGGAAACTGCATTGCCTGTGGATGCTTACCTATCAACATGACTAATCATGGTCTAGTGGTTCATAAGAATATTTTTAAAGACTTTTGAATATAATTATTCCTACATAAACTTTGATCCCCTATTGTGGTCCCACCCTGAGGGCCATAAATTGAACAAATTTGATTCTGCACTTCCTAACAATGCTTGTATATTAATTAATATGACTAATAGTGGCCCTGTTGCTCTTGAGAAAAAAGATTAAAAAGTCTTTTCTCTAATTCCCATATAGAACTTTGTTCCCAAATTGTGGCCCCACCCTACCCCTGGTGGTCAGGATTTCAACAAACTTGATCTGTACTACCTGAAGATGCTTGCATATTCACATGTCTAATCAAAGCCCTGCTGTTCTTTAAAAGAATATTTCTTAAAAAAAATTTCCTATATGCTGTAAACCAACTTTTATTCATGAGAACCTCATCGTCGCAAATATTTCTCATCACTAACCAGTCCTTGAATGTCTGTCATAGGCTTGAAAAAGGCTTGATCGTGAAAATCACTTGCCGTGAACCAGTTTATCACAGGTGAATAGCGAAACAAAGCAGCCGTGAATAAAAGTTGGTTTACAGGTAATGTAGCCCCATCCTACCCCTTGGGAACATGAAGTTTTAATCTTCATTATGTAAGGAAGCATCCACACAAGTTTCATCTTTTCTGGCCCAGTGACTTTTGAGAAGATCTTTAAGTGATCCTACCCTACTTTATGCCTTTACTTGATTATCTCCCCTTGGAAGGGGAGATGGCCCTTCATTTGAACAGATTTGAATTCCCTTTACCCAAGGATACTCTGTGGCAAGTTTGGTTGAAATGGTTCTGGAGAAGAATCGTGAAAAGTTTACAATGCCGACAAACGACGGACAATATTTGATCAGAAAAGCTCAGGTGACCTAAAAAAAACCCTGATGTCTTGTTTCCACTGAGGAAAGGGTAGATGTCAAAGTATAAGCTACTAAATTTAGTACATGAACTTGCATAGAGAAAATTAGGTGTCTGCAATGATAGTGAAAAATAAGTGTTATCTAATAGTCAGGGGCAACCACAATACTAAGTTTGATTTATCAAGATACTGAACAGACACTTCCAAATAACCAGTCATTTGAGTTATGACCTTTGACCTTGTGACTTGAAAATCATTGTGGGTCAATTCCAAGTTACTTCTACATGGGGATGTTTTGAATGAAGCAAGCCTCTACCAAGCTTGATTCTAACCTCAGTCACAGCACATTATTTAAACAACATACCTCTGTTCTTGTTAGTATAGGTTGAAAGTTGTAAATTCTTCCAATGAAAAAGTGGATCCACTCTATAACAAAAGCTGGAACAAATATAGATTTGTGATGTTAGGCATAATCAATTACTAGGACTGACCTGTTCAAATATAGATTTGTGATGTTAGGCATAATCAATTACTAGGACTGACCTGTTCAAATATAGATTTGTGATGTTAGGCATAATCAATTACTAGGACTGACCTGTTCAAATACTTCTTTCATATGTTGTATCATTGAGTTTCTATCATGTATTTGGAATAAAGGACATAAAAAAATATCAAATATAATTTTAAAAAAAACCCAAAATGTCTCCCAAGCCCCCCAAATTGAAAGTGCTCCAAATTTCACCCCTTCCCCTTACTGTACTGCATGGTATGGAAGTGAAGGTAACTGTGATCAATCTCGTCACTTCCACAAGGAATCCAAAATTAAGAGTAGGGCAAACACAGACCCCTGGACATACAAGAGGTGGGATCAGGTGCCCAGGAGGAGTAAGCATACTGTGTTTATGGTCACACCCACCAAGAGCCCTATATCTTGATCAGTGCATACACTGATGAAAGGCTTTAAATGATATAATACAGTGCTCCCTTGATATATTGCCAACGTTTGTTCAAAACAAATTTGGGCAATAAAGTGGGGGTGGCAATATAACAAATTCACCATTACCGACAATACACTGAGCAGTCATAAGAAATTTGATACCATAACGTTATTTGGACTCCATTCTGTATAAACATTTAGATTTAATTCAGCAATTATTAGTATGGCTGAAGGTCCTAAAGTCGTGCGTGCCCAGTAGTTGTGCGCCATTTTGTTTGTTGTCATTGTTGGGGCCCGTGCCTAAATATTACGTCACGAGGGACTGCTTTTCGAAGATATTTAAAGAGAGCATCCATATCTTTACAATGAGTGAATATGGGAAGCAAACAGGAAGGAATAATAATAATACAATTATACACCCAAAATACCCGCCATTTTGTTGATGCTCTTATCCCTGACTGTGAAAGCACGTGTTAATCATGATGAACCGCAACCGGTGGCCGTACCAAGCACATGGCTAATTAGCATAATCCAATGTGAAGGTTGTCGTGTATTTCGATTGGTTTATAAGGCCAAATATTTTATTTGTTCGTTTATTGAAAAGTTGGTAGTCCTTATGCATTTGGAATGTTGTTAAAAATGTCGGGAATTAGTGCATAGCCATACAAGTTATCTCTTTTAATGTTTTTAGACTTCAAAGAAAAAAAATCAAATGTTAAGTTGAGACAATACAGTCCTAGTCGACTTATAAATGTATATCTGGATGTCAAGGATGTGTGCATTAGTGTCCATACGGCAGCGAATAAGTATACGCCTAGTATCACCATCCAAACTCTTCACGTGAAAAGGAAATGTTCACATGGAGAAGGGCACTATGGAATTTATTTGATTTAATGTAATATTTTCTTTCTATTCATTGTATAGAAGTGTAAATGCATAAAAGGAATGCGGTAAAAAAGTTACCAAACAATAAAATGTGTTACAGACCCTGAAACGTGCTACTACACCAGTTGCACGGTACGGTTCGGTTCGCTTTATGAACGGTACGGTTCGTTTTCTGAACGGTACGGTTCGTTTCTTGAACGGTACGGTTCGTTTCTTGCACGGTACGGTACGCTTCTTGAACGGTAAGGTTCGCTTCTTGCACGGTACGGTTTGCTAAAAATAGCTGCACACTTTGTGAACGGTTTGCACATTTTATTAATGAGGTGGGCGTGGCCTGAACGCTTTGACTTCGTATAAATTGTACGTTTCGATAGTTTGTTTTCACTCGATCGGTCTTATTCGGCTCTTTGATTATCGGCTGCAGGATTTGTGGTTGTGTTAGAATGTGCACATGGGGAAATGAGACGTTATTTTTGATTGCTTCGATGGAATAATTCCATATTGATAACGTACATAAAAGTTATGAATAAAAGTTTTTAGAATTTGCTTAAGTCCAAGTCTTAATGGTTGTTATTATGTTTCAATTTGTTTTTCATTTCTCATCAGACATTTATTAATTTACGATTTTATAAAAAGTTGTTACATGAACTGCTCCCCGACATGGGCGTGCGTAAGTGTAAAAACAAAGCGTATTAAGTTTCCGGATAGCCAGCGATAGTCTACGACCTCCTTTCCCATCAGGCGCCATTGTGAAAATAATATACTGTGGCTGAAAAAGTGGGTCACGTGACATAAATTGCACGCTTTCTGCACGGTACGGTACACTTTCGGGCTTTTGGGGGTGGGGTTTGCATAATATTATCCTGCACGCTTTCTGCACGGTACGGTACGCTTTTTGAACGATACGGTTCGTTTCTTGAACGAGACGGTACGTTTCTTGAACGGTACGGTTCGTTTTTTGCACGGTACGGTACGTTTCTTGAACGGTACGGTTCGTTTCTTGCACGGAACGGTTCGGTTCGTTTTTATGGTGTAGTAGCACGTTTCAGGGTCTGTACCTTAGCCTCATTTTACTGCTACATCCGGGTGCACTACTACTGGTCCTAAACAAATATGGCCGACGTTGAACTTCACTTGTTTTGTGCCTCAATAATAAATTTGATAAACCGCTTTGAAATATTTTGAATAAAGAGAAAGTAAGATTTTAACATGGTAAATTAAAATATCATGTGAGATTAGCTAATATTTCATTTTACTGTTTCTTGAAACGAATATTTTCTTAAGCGCACGACTACTGGGCACTCAAGGGTAATTAACCTGACCACCTGAATATTTTGTCCAGACTGTCCTGCGGGGTTGGCATTATAACAGGGATGTTAAAATGGGAGGAAATCTGTTCTTTAGGATTTTCAGGCAATGAGCGGTGTGGCATTTTATCCTGCCTCTGATAAAACTCTTGGAATTTCATTGGCTGAAACTAATACTACATACAACGATGTTATGTCTCTTACTAGTTACTAACCTAATATTTTCAATATGCCCCTTCCACGTGGTTTTCTGACCACATATGTGTATGAGGGCTGTTCAATATATAATGTGTATTGTACGATATCTCAAAAGCATACCACTCAAATAGTGAAATGAACATTACATCCCTTCAAAGTATTCTCCGCGGATTGAAATGCATAATTTCAATCTCTGAATCCATTTCTGAAATGTGTCACGGTACACTGATTTAGGTATACTTCTGAGGCACTGACTGATGGCTGAGCCAAGGGCTTGTCAGGACTTGTAACGACGACCAGATAAGAACTTTTGAAGTTTTGGAAAAAGGAAAGTCGCATGGGGCTAGATCTGGAGAGTATGGTGGGTGTGGCAAGACGGTAACCTTCTCCGTTTTCAAAAATTGCTTCACAAGCTCAAATGTATCTGATGGAGCATTATCATGAAGTAGACGAACATGCCTAAATCCTGACACAGAGCGTCGTTTATGATAATATTTCTTGAGCTTTTTTAGTATAACATCTCGGTAATACTGGCCTGTAACACTTTTGCCCTTCGGCACCAGAATTTGTATGGTTATACCATCATATAAGAAGAATATGCATTAAAAAAACTTCTTTGTGCTTATGGTTCTTTTGGTAATTACAGGCCTTCTACAGTGTTTATTTAGCTTTAGCCACATTTAGTCCTAGCCCCAAAAGTTTGGTTTGTATTCTGCCTACAAAGTTTTCCTATTAACTGATACTATGACCTTGACCTTTGACCTTGAAAAACAATAGGCATCTTTCTCTTATTATGGTGATTAAATGTACCAAGTTGTAAGATCCTAGCTCCAATAGTTCGATCTGTATTCTGCCTACAAGTTTTCCTATTAAAGGGACATGGACATGATTTGTGCTGAAAATTCTTAAAATTTTATTTTTCCATTTTTAATGTTTAGAATACTTAACTAAAGTATTTTTAATGGTCAGAAAAAATATGAATGTCAGTTGTCTAGGTACATGGGAGATATAGAGTTCACAATTCTTTGCTAGGTTTGTCACATTCCATTTTGTTTTAAACATGCTATTTTCTATTAAGAGATCTATATGTAAACAAAAACAAGGCACAAGCCTTGTTTACATAACAAAGAATTGTGAGTGCTGTATCTCACTTGTAACTCAACGACTGATATTCAAATTTTGGTTGACCATTTGAAATACCTTAGTTAAGCATTGTAAACAATAAAAATAGAAAAATAAAATTTGAAAATTTTCAGCACAAATCGTGTCCATGCCACTTTAACTAATACTACGATCTTGACCTTTGACCTTGAAAAACAATAGGCATCTTCTTCTCATCATGGTGATTAAATGTACCAAGTTGTAAGATCCTAGCTCCAATAGTTAGGTCTGTATTCTGCCAACAAGGATTTCCTTTTAACTAATACTATGACCCAGACCTCTGACCTTGAGAAAAAATAGGCATCTTCCTGTCATCAAGGTGATAAAATGTACCAAGTTGTTCATTTTGCACTTTGCCTACAAGGTCTGGACAAACGGATGGCAGTATACTAACTCTTTGATGGGCATATAAAAATTAATTTTCATAAAAACTAAACCTGTCGTAATGGGACTAATACTGTACCACCTATTCCCCTTGCAGGACTCATCCATAATCCATACTGGGGCATATTTGAAATACTTTACAGCTGAAGAGTTTGAACATTATTCATGTTTGACCTGAATATAATTACAGACTACATTAAATTCTTTTTTCCCTTCAGGCTTCACAGGAATTGATCATGTGACTGCCCCACTTCATATCCCATGAAGTATTTATTTCTTAATTATGTCATTGATGAATTGATTTCCCACTTCCCACTTTTATCAGATTAATTTTCCTATCCACAGGCCTCTAAATATTCATATTTCATGTACATGTATATAGATTGTCAGAGCACTCACTTTATGATAAGAAGATTGTGGGCCATGCTAGACCTGAAGCATTACAAATGGTAGTAATAGTTTCTTTCTCAAGTGAAAATCACATTTTTTCAGGTCATGTTTGCTATTGGCAGGATAAAGAAACCTAACTGCTAAATGGGTAGTATAGGGTATCCCATATAGGTCAAAATTTGTGGCACTTCATCTAAAGGTGGTGGTATCTCTACACAAGTGAAAAATTCTCAATGTACCAGAAAACTCCAAACAGTCATATTTACTGAAGACTACAAAGGTAATCCAAAGGAGGTGCAACAAAGGGCACATGCAAATGTAGTACCGTAAAGTACATGTATCATATATTGTGCAGTTAAATTTCTTCTTCATAAATTCCCAATGTGTGCATGCATGTGTGTGTGTGTGTGTGTGTGTGTGTGTGGAGGAGGGGAGTGCAATCCTAGGACTAAAAGGATCATCTTTCTTTCAGGTCAAAGTGCAGTGACCTTTTTCCTTGCTACAGCTATCACAAGTAAAGGATTTTAAGATTTTTGATGGCATCGACTGGGTGCTAAAAAAAACAGCAATCGCATGCAAAGAAACATTTCTTTAAGAAGTACTTGGAAAACGAACTTGGTATTTGCACAACGTTTGTCTTAACTTGTGGTTGGCCTATCAAAACCTACTAAACTAGTACCCAAATGATAGTTCGGCAGTAAACTGAAAGGTCAGCAAGAAAAAAAACCTCTTAATTATTTGTTATTCATTTATCAACTCCCCGACTAGTGATTCAATTATTTGATTTTTTGTTATATTTTTCCTTGGTTTTTATTATGTATTCCTCAACAACAATGCAATATAGAAGCGAATTATTTCTTCCACGTCAATTAATTTGTGTTCAATCTACCTGTTGCAGATGCTAAGCTAAGTGAATTTTTTTTTTTACAAGCATGTCTGTTACCGTCATGTCAAAACAAAAGCTACTTACTTCGATTTTTAAGGTACCCCATACAACATTTTAATATTGAAAACCCTACAGATTTTAATCAAAGTTTGCATGCATTTTGTCAAGGATATACATTGACCAAATTCATATCAAAGTTTAAACCCAACGGCCCTTCCCTGGGTACAACTGTTTCTAAAAATAGAAGACATCACTTAAAATGTGGAGTGTTATTATACACAGGTTTTGAGCCATTAATGTGATTATAAACTGTGTCCCTTTGATCAGTGAATCACAGGTGAATTGCTATTTGTAGTCCTAATAGTGCAGGTAATTTTAATGACTTCAAAAAATTCAAACAATATCAATAGGAATAAGTGTTATTTTCTGTGTGTAAGAAATCTTAAGTCAAGTTATCATCACAAAAACAGGTTTTTTAAAAATAGAAGCAAAACAACAGAATACATGCATTTCCAATCCTACGAAATATGCTCGGAACTGTGATGATATTTTCATTCACAAGACTTTATTATTTCATTACCACTGTGAGAAACTAAAGTAAAAAAAAGTTTTGTATGAATCTTACTGGTAATATCTTTTTTATTCAAAAACAGACACATTTTATTGTAGAAGAAAATATTTTACCTATAATGAATATGGGTATCATAAATGTATCTAATGGTGTTCCGTAAATGACTGGCAAACAAATATTCATCAATTCATCACCAAATTCATTAAACTGCCACACACATTTTCCAAATTACAGAAGGATAAATTGTAAATCGACTTACCTACAGCATAGACTAAAGCGACAGGTACATAAATCTTTGGTAGTGGGTAGCCCAATCCATCCAGCTAAAATATTCAAATTTTGGGCAGGTCAGCTACAGTATGTGAACAAATCAGCTAAAATATCGAATACAGTGGAGCCTCGGTAATCCGGACGCCATTAATCCGGACGCTTCACCTTCCGGACAATTTTTCTAGAGAACGGAATTTTTATACATTATTTTGTATCATTAATCCGGAAATTCGCGTTCCGGATCCGGACGGTCACTTTTTACTACAAAACGTTATAATGCATTGAAAATTGTACCGTTAATCCGGACGGTAATTTTGTTTAGGGAAGGTCTGTGTCGGACAATTTTAGCAAGGCGTAAATCATAAAGAAAACAACCCAAACTGTCTAATTGAAGCGAGTACCTGTACCCTGTCAACACCTCCCTTTAATTAGGTGGTGTGTGATATGTCAGTTAGATAGCACGTGCCGATCGAGACATTGTAGTGCCAATTTTCGCACATAAGATCTTTATTGCGTGCAGTGTTGAATTTTGTAAATAAATCTGTAGCATATTATTTTATATTCTTGATCAATACCCTGATAGTATTAATAAATTAAACATCATGCCGTAATGATAATTTTTTTAACTGCTACACGTATCAGTTGTACTGATTCATAAATTGATATCGGCTTATTCAAATCTAAAGAGTGTAGATTATACTTCTAGATTCTGGATTTTATTCTGTTGGCGTGAAATATACATGTATGTTCATGCACATGTATATATAGTATAAGTTTATAACGTTTAGAATGTCGCGCATGTACATGTAGAATGTACTTGTGTACGATTGATTCTTGTTACGATGTTGTAAAGCTTTATTGCTTTCGGATTTTTAAACTCTGGGTAGAAGTGAGAAAATTACCATTTTAAGGAAAATGACAATTAAATTCTGTATGTACCTGTAATGTTATTTTCACCCGAGTTTTGTTCCGTTATTATTGCATCATGAAAATAATAGGTGTGCGTGACTAGATCAAAGCAGTAGTAGGTCTTGATATTACGAGCTTAAATGATTTTGTTCTCCTGATATTGTCTTGGATAATTATACAATAAGAAATATAAAGTCTGGCAGATTGAATTTTGGTTAAAGAATGTTGTCAACTGACATGATAATCACGAAATTCTTATATCAACTTTGGACGATGAAGATTGTTTTCACAGACCGCCGAACCCGTGAATCGTGACAGATGGAAATTACCGGCACGGTACATAGTTTTGAATATTTTTTTGTAGGGATCATATGTATGTACAATGTATTCACAGGCAAATACACTGAACACGTACATCAAATTTTAGTGCTTTGAAATACATGTAAATGTTAACATTATCATAATTTATTTACTAATGTAAATGGTTAAATCCAATGATAGAATGTGTTTAATTCACTATGCATCAATAAAGTAGGCACATATTGGCTACTTATGCAAAGCTAGAAAATATGCGATTCAATTATCCGGACGCTTCATTTATCCGGACGATTTTGCTGGGAACCAAAGTGTCCGGATTAACGAGGCTCCACTGTATATCTGTATACACACGTGGATACAAACATTAACACAACATTCATATACGGCCTGAAGGAAGATGAACAGAAGCTGTACAACCACCTGCACTGTGAGAAGTTAGGAGTATTTGAGGATGATGTATCTTAGACATATACCAAACAGCACAGTCTTTCTTTGTGAGAATTATTCTAAAATTGTGTCTATGTGGAAATGAACAATATTTAAATTGATGACATTATTTAAACAAATTTTTCTCGTAAGGCCATGCCAATTTGTAATCTAGTTCGTCGGATTCGCCGCTTCTATTTGTAATAAATCCAAATTATAATATAAATTATCAAAAAATGATACCCGCCCACGTGACCAAAAATATATGCGTAAAATATTTTCGACTTTTTACAACAAGCGCACAAACAACCTTGATGCATATGGCTGACAAATGACAGAATCGCGGGCTCTCGAGAAATTTCCTAACAGTGTAATACGGTGTTTTAAGTTATTCATGATGTCTATCTTAATATGTACGATACTTCATAACACTGGATTGGAAATTGTTTATTATACTGCAATCGAACTGGAAGCTGATGAAAATTTTAATGTGCTATTCGATGCCACTATTTAGAGAACATCAACATCGTATGATTGATTGATTATATATTGTTTAAAGTCCCTCTTCAGAATATTTCACTCACATGAAGACTTCACCATTGGCAGTGAAGGGCTGTAACATTTAGGCCTTATGCTCAGCGCTTATATCCATTGAGCAGGGAGAAATCTTTATCGTGCCACACTTGCTGTGACACAGGTCTCGGTTTTTGCTGTCTCATCCGAAGGACCACCCCATTTATTCGCCTCTTACGACAAGCAATGGGTATTGAGGACTATTCTAAATTAGGACCGACAGTTAACGACAAATTCACAAAAGGGTTTTGGTGATTATTAATTCTGTGTGTTCTATTAAAATTCAAGAAAATGCTAAAAGCAATACATTGGAGATTTCAAAATTGGACATGTTCCTAGCAGTATGCATAGATCTGAATCAAAAGTTTGTAGAAATGAAACCAAAATAAAATTCTTTAAAAAGACCTTCTCAGTTAATGTTGCAAAGTACATGTGTTAGGTATGAAGAAAATGAAGTCTTTGAAACCTGAAATATTCTTATTTATTGTGAACTATATCAACAAACTGAAAAATGTTAAGTTCATGTGGTAAACAAATGATATCTGATGATTTTCGATCTTTATTTTTAAGCGCTCATTTTTTTTAAATCACACTTGATTCAATTAGAATTATTTATATTTCTTTTATTCGCTCGCCTCATAATTTTTATCTCCAAAATAAAAAATAATATTTGTAAAATAATTTCGCCCTCTCGCCTCACTTTTTTGTTTGAAAATCCGAAGAACTATTTTACAAATTGGTGTGGCCTAATGATCATTTTCATATCACCAGTTGAAGATAGAATGATCATTCACATCTACTACACGAACCTGTACTATAAATATACACTCTGTACCCAACCTGTACTATAAATATACACTCTGTACCCAACCTGTACTATAAATATACACTCTGTACCCAACCTGTACTATAAGTATACACTTTGTACCCAACCTGTACTATAAGTATACACTCTGTACCCAACCTGCACTATAAGTATACACTGTACCCAACCTGTACTATATAAAGTATAAACTCTGTACCCAACCTGTACAATAAGTATACACTCTGAACCTAACCTGTACAATAAGTATACACTCTGTACCCAACCTGCACTATAAGTATATACTCTGTACTCAACCTGTACTATATAAAGTATAAACTCTGTACCCAACCTGTACTATAAGTATACACTCTGTACCCAACCTGTACTATAAGTATACACTCTGTACCCAAACTGTACTATAAGTATACACTCTGTACCCAACCTGTACTATAATCAAAGTACTTAAAGTACTCGTGGGAGTTGAACATTGTGGAAATTCAGTTAGAAAAGATAGTACTGGAAGGGTAGGGGGATAAATGACTGAATATTATCATTATTTTAGATACAAATCAACTGTTGTTGTTTCAAAGCGTTACAACAGCAAACATGGATAATGGAAGGCCCATGGGCCAAAACGCTCCTCTAGTAACTGAAGTCGTGTTGTTGTTTTCTAGAATTTCACCCCTTTATATTCTCATGAAAAATGTGACCACATATTATAGCCCAAACATTCAAATCAATATGGTTATCAATGCCTTGCAGTTATGAAGAAGTTTTTCCCCTGTATATATACATTCAAGTTTAATCCTAGTTATAGCTAATTCTAAGGATTCATTACTTGAAAAGGTAGTCCAATATGCTAAACTGTCACCTGAGTATACTACAGTCCTGTAGAGGATCAATGGAATGGTAAATAATTGTATAATAACTCAAAATAAATGAAATGCAAAAAAATTACAAATTGTCGGGCATCGGAAATGCACAAGCCGAGTTGCGCAAGGAATGGGCATAGAGGGAACCGGCAGAAAAGTTTTCAAGAATTATCAAGCAAGGAGCAAAATTTTGCGTACATATATTTCAGCCGACTTAAATCCTTTGTGACCTTGACCTTCACAAAGTCAATAGGCTTCTTTGTCTCATCAAGGGCGATAATCCATCTAAGTTTAATTGAGATCCTATAATTTGTTAAAAAATTATAGTGCAGAAAACAAAATTTTCTTCAAATTTCAGTGTATTTATAGCCACTGTGACTTTGACCTTGTGACCCCGGAATCGATAGGCTTCTTGTCTTACTTAATCGATCTAAGTTTGATTGAGATCCTATAATTCGTTCAAGAGCTATGGTGCGGAAAACAAAATTTTCTCCAAATTTCAGTCTATTTATAGCCAGTGACCTTGACCTTTGACACAGTGACCCCAGAATCGATAGGCTTCCTCATCTTACTGAGGGTGACAATCCATCTAAGTTTGAATGAGATCCTATAATTTGCTCAAGAGCTATGGTGCGGAAATGAAATGTTGATGCGTGCCCGCCTGCCCGCCCAAAGGCACTTCATCAGATCATAAGCCGAGTTCGACTTCATCGCAACTCCGCTAAAAATGAAACACTAGTCAAATAATGTTATTTATTGCCAAGGTATTTGGAATATTATACTGTGGCTCAAACAGGGGGTGAATGAACCTGACAGTATGGAAAGCATATAGTGGAATCAGACTTGTGATGCTGGAAATCTATAGTGATTAATAAACTATACATGTACAAGATCCATAACTTTTTTTTTCAGTTTGTGAGGGAGAATCCTCATGTCTCTTTCATCTGTAGACAAATAAACAATGTGTTTTGACCAGAGCAATTTCCAATCCTTTTTGCAGCATAAATTCAACATTGTGGCAACTGGGTTAAACTTTGATAGTGAAGTAATACATGGCAGCACCTTATCCCATGCTCTTAAAATTTCTGTTTGACACACACTCATGACATCCACTCAAACATTACAGAGTGCAGCAAAATCCCATTGTAATAGGGGATTCAAAATGGATAACTGGTACAAAATATGGTACATACTATTCAAAAAGGATAATGAATTTGACATATTGATGTCTTGGAAAAGGAAATTCTGACATCGGGGCTCTACGCGTTTTCAAACATTGTCATTTGATAAAAGTGTTCTACATTTTTAAAAATAGAGATTAATATGTCTTTACATACATAGGTGAGAAAGTTTCCATTATTCCTAGCCGAGACATACCATGTATGCGCAAAAAATTCATAAACAAATATCACACTACTCACGTAGAAAATGTGGACCTTACCGTCAGATCATCAAGCGCAGCGAAACACGCCATTTCGAGATTATAGTCGACGAAAGCTCGGTACCAGTAATGAATAAGGTACACTCATTTTGTATCTATTTTGTGACTTTCTTTATTAAAAGGAACAGTTCTCTAATGTGTAACGTGCAATTACTACGTAATTCAATAACTTGAAGCATGAAGCAGTTTCACTTTGCCACCGGATATAAGAAATTTTATTTCGTATTCCGATCCCAATCAAAAGTTGTTGACTGGGAATGACGTGTTTTAATTCAATCTACATGTAACATCAAGCATTTTTTATATCACATTAAGAAAAAAAACCCAAATATATACACATACACAATGTTGTAGAGTTATTTCTTGTAAATTTTCTGAGGTTTCGCACCATATTCGATATTTCGCGCCACGGTGTCAATAGGGCTTGTGTGCAGTTGTCGTTCGTTTCCCTATCACTGTTTATAGGTGATGCTGTGCTACAAACGACAATTTTCAACCTTATCTTTTATTTTTCTATGTCTATCAGTATCAATTTGATCGAAATCTTGTATTCAAATTGATTTGAATACAATATCATTGCATTTATTTACATGTCAATTATCAAAATTAGATTAATTCAGAAAAGTTACATGGATTATTTAATGGCGGATGTTTATAAAAGTTTATGTTGATTTACCTAGGAGTAAATCAGCTGACACAGAACCCCCGCTGACGACCACTATACAAATCAATACAAATTACTGCGCAGAAAAGTGCGTGATGACCCAGGGAGATTGAACATAGTTCAACTCCCAAATATATATACTGTACCCAACCTGTACTATATAAAGATACACTCTATACCCAACCTGTACTATAAGTATACACTCTGTACCCAACCTGTACTATAAGTATACACTCTGTACCCAACCTGTACTATAAGTATACACTCTGTACCCAAACTGTACTATAAGTATACACTCTGTACCCAACCTGTACTATAAGTATACACTCTGTACCCAACCTGTACTATAAGTATACACTCTGTACCCAACCTGTACTATAAATATATATACTGTACCCAACCTGTACTATATAAAGATACACTCTATACCCAACCTGTACTATAAGTATACACTCTGTACCCAACCTGTACTATAAGTATACACTCTGTACCCAACCTGTACTATAAGTATACACTCTGTACCCAACCTGTACTATAAGTATACACTGTACCCAACCTGTACTATATAAAGTATAAACTCTGTACCCAACCTGTACAATAAGTATACACTCTGAACCTAACCTGTACAATAAGTATACACTCTATACCCAACCTGCACTATAAGTATATACTCTGTACTCAACCTGTACTATAAGTATACACTCTGTACCCAACCTGTACTATAAGTATACACTCTGTACCCAACCTGCACTATAAGTATACACTCTGTACCCAAACTGAACTATAAGTATACACTCTGTACCCAACCTGTACTATAAATATATATACTGTACCCAACCTGTACCATATAAAGATACACTCTATACCCAACCTGTACTATAAGTATACACTCTGTACCCAACCTGTACTGTAAGTTTATACTCTGTACCCAACCTGTACTATAAGTATACACTCTGTACCCAAACTGTACTATAAGTATACACTCTGTACCCAACCTGTACTATAAGTATACACTCTGTACCCAACCTGTACTATAAGTATACACTCTGTACCCAACCTGCACTATAAGTATACACTGTACCCAACCTGTACTATATAAAGTATAAACTCTGTACCCAACCTGTACAATAAGTATACACTCTGAACCTAACCTGTACAATAAGTATACACTCTGTACCCAACCTGCACTATAAATATATACTCTGTACTCAACCTGTACTATATAAAGTATAAACTCTGTACCCAACCTGTACTATAAGTATACACTCTGTACCCAACCTGTACTATAAGTATACACTTTGTACCCAACCTGTACTATAAGTATACACTCTGTACCCAACCTGTACTATAAGTATACACTCTGTACCCAACCTGCACTATAAGTATACACTGTACCCAACCTGTACTATATAAAGTATAAACTCTGTACCCAACCTGTACAATAAATATACACTCTGAACCTAACCTGTACAATAAGTATACACTCTGTACCCAACCTGCACTATAAATATATACTCTGTACTCAACCTGTACTATATAAAGTATAAACTCTGTACCCAACCTGTACTATAAGTATACACTCTGTACCCAACCTGTACTATAAGTATACACTTTGTACCCAACCTGTACTATAAGTATACACTCTGTACCCAACCTGTACTATAAGTATACACTCTGTACCCAACCTGCACTATAAGTATACACTCTGTACCCAAACTGTACTATAAGTATACACTCTGTACCCAACCTGTACTATAAATATACACTCTGTACCCAACCTGTACTATAAGTATACACTCTGTACCCAACCTGTACTATAAGTATACACTCTGTACCCAAACTGTACTATAAGTATACACTCTGTACCCAACCTGTACTATAAGTATACACTCTGTACCCAACCTGTACTATAAGTATACACTCTGTACCCAACCTGTACTATAAGTATACACTCTGTACCCAACCTGCACTATAAGTATACACTCTGTACCCAAACTGTACTATAAGTATACACTCTGTACCCAACCTGTACTATAAATATACACTCTGTACCCAACCTGTACTATATAAAGATACACTCTATACCCAACCTGTACTATAAGTATACACTCTGTACCCAACCTGTACTATAAGTATACACTCTGTACCCAAACTGTACTATAAGTATACACTCTGTACCCAACCTGTACTATAAGTATACACTCTGTACCCAACCTGTACTATAAGTATACACTCTGTACCCAAACTGTACTATAAGTATACACTCTGTACCCAACCTGTACTATAAGTATACACTCTGTACCCAAACTGTACTATAAGTATACACTCTGTACCCAACCTGTACTATAAGTATACACTCTGTACCCAACCTGTACTATAAATATATATACTGTACCCAACCTGTACTATATAAAGATACACTCTATACCCAACCTGTACTATAAGTATACACTCTGTACCCAACCTGTACTGTAAGTATATACTCTGTACCCAACCTGTACTATAAGTATACACTCTGTACCCAACCTGTACTATAAGTATACACTCTGTACCAAACCAAACATTCAAACAAATACTTAACATTCATCCATTGCAAAATAAAAAAAATTCCATATTAAATGTGAACAAATACTGAAGGAAAATATAATTTGGAGTTAAGGAAATAATAACATATGAGACATTATTATTACACAATCCTTGCAAACGGTACATAATACGCCCGTGAAATGCTTACATAGGGTGTTTTTCTTGTGCTATAATTTGTATAACTTTGCTTCAGGTAGTATCAGCCATCATGAGGCTGACAAACTTTCATATGAACAAAGGGTCTTAGCTTAAAAATCGAGATTTCCTCAAAATGGACCAAGTTCAACAACCTGTAATTTTTTCAAAAATGGAAGAAAATCAAAATCCCTCCCCAGATGCACATCTTCAATACCCATGCAAACACTCCACAAAATAAGATGGTCCTCACTTGAAAACTGTGGGAGGAGTTGGGTGGACAAATTATGTACCCTCCATAGAATATTAATTTCCAAATAGACTAAGTTCAACAACCTGTAATTTTCTCAAAAATTGTAGAAAATCAAAATCAATCCCACATGCATATCTTCAGTACCTAAACAAACACTCCACAAAATAAGAAGGTCCTCACTTGAAAACTGTGGGAGGAGTTGGGTGGACAAATTATGTACCCTCCATAGAATATTAATTTCCAAATAGACTAAGTTCAACAACCTGTAATTTTCTCAAAAATAGTAGAAAATCAAAATCCATCCCACATGCACATCTTCAATACCCATACAAACACTCCACAAAATAAGAAAGCTCTCTTGAAAACTGTGGGAGGAGTAGGGCGGACAAATTGTGTACCCTCCATATAATAATTATTTCCAAATAAAGGGGCAAAACTCCTCGAAAAAAGGTCCAAATAGATCAAAATTAGAGTATGATCTAGAGTGACCCACAAAGAAGCTACACAGCAAGTTTCAGCATGATATGTGAAAGGGAAATGAAATTATAAAGAGAAAACCCCAAACAGATGGACGTACAGACATCGCTGTACCATAAAATGTCCCGTCTAAAGACGAATGTATAAAAATTTATCTCACCAGTGGCCTGAAAAATTCAAATGTGTTGATTGGAGCACCATCTGATACAAAGTATGCTTGACCAGCCTGAAATCAGCAACAAAGATTACTGAATAAATGTTTTTATAAATTCAAATAGAATTCTTTTTTAAACATTTTCCCTGAGATACAACTTATATTTACATTCACTGTGCATTTTTTGCTTAATTTCAATTGAAATCCATTGCTTGTCATTTGCAAGAATGAAAACACATTTTGTTTCCTAGTTGGATACATTTTTTAGTGCCGTCTGTCTGTATATGAATATATACATTCAATGAACTAGCTACTTTTTGAACAACTAGCAAACAAACAAATGCGTTAAAGCAGACATGCAGTAACATGTAGATCAACGTGTAATTAAATAGAGAAAAATAAATAATCAATAATTTTTATTATGATGGTATGGTTTATTTCAAGAGTTCAGAGTTTGTCCTTCTTGGTCTATTTCCCTTTACCATAATTCAAATACGGAAATCATTACCAAATATGGAGGTCAAGGTCAGGTGATTTTCAGTTGTTACATTTATTTAAAATAACTTTTAAAGAACAATAAGAATAAATAACAGGTCAATAATATCTATATTTTACATACTTGAAAAAATTTATATTAAATAAAATACTGAAAAATATAAATGATAAAATAACCTGCAAATTTTTTCTGCAATGTTTGACCTTCATCTCCCATTTGAACAAACCAAAGAAAACATTTAATTTGTTATGGGTCAGAATAACCCTTAAATCATGACCAGCAAAAACCAATCACAATCAGAATTTTCTTCAAAGAAATGGCATCAATGTTCCTGATTGGGGTGCCACGTCCCATACATTAATCCAATTGAACATGTTTGAGACGAGCTTGGTAGAAGTGTGTGCAGGCTAGCCCTCAGTCGCAGAATCCACAAGAATTGGAAAGGGCATTGTTGGAAGATTGGCAGAATATTCCTAATAGAACTATTCAGACCATTTGTCAATGGAATGTTGCCTATGTGCTGTCATAAACGCCAATGGTGGACATACTCGGTATTAATGAAATTAACCAGAATTTTTGCCCACCCCTACCGCCTTTGACCTTCAGAGAATAGCAATGACATTTAGCGGAAATATATGTTTCAACTCAATGAAATAAAAATAAGACAAAAAATTACCAAGTGTTGTATTTTTTAAGTCCCTCAGTATAAAACTTACGGCCACATATTTCTTTGACTCCATTAATGCCTGTCCTGCTAGAATGTGAGCCTGGACCAAGTTGTTGATGTGGAGAAAATCTTGTAAAGAGTCTTTTCCAAACAGGGCCTGCATGGCTCCTGACTGTACTGTGTTCTGTAAATTCAGGTCATACAAGTCACAACCCACACAAGTAAAATTGATATGACAGAAAATCACTCTATAAATTCATTGGTTTAAAAGTCATGTACAAATTTAATGTACATGGTTCTTATATATAGGTTTTTGAGGATAGGAATTAGAGAATCTATTCAATGAAAATAAAATGTCTGACTGAAACTTTAAAGAAGAGGCCCATGAGCCACAATGCTCACCTGAGTCACCCAGGTCCTACTATTCTTCAGAAGATTTTTAAAAGACTGTTCAACCTCTTTATTCCCATGAGAAATTTTGAACCCATATCATAACTCCAACCCTACAGGGTCATGACTTAACCAAACTTGAATTCACACAAATAGGAATGCTTAATTATCAAAATTACCAACTTGGGTTTTGCTGTTCTGGAGAAGATTTTTAAAAGATTTCCCCCTATGTTAATGTACCATGATTCTAGCCCCAATCTAACCTCAGGGTCCATAATTTGATTAAAAAATATAGAATCCAAACAACTTAGGAAAATTTGCATATTAAAAATGATTTTGTGTGTCCTTGCTACTCTTGAAAAGTGTTTTTTTTTTTAATTTCCTTCAAAAATCATCATGTAAAACTCTGAATACCTATTTTAGCCCCACCCTTGCCCCAGGGACCATGATTTGATCAAATCTGCAATACATTGCAATGCTTGCATATCAATACGACTTATCATGGCCAATGGCTTTTGAAAAGATTTTTTTCAATGTCCGGTGGAGCCTTGTTAATCTGGACACAGTGGTTCAAGCAAAATTGAAGAGTCCGGAAAACTGAATCACATTTTTATATCTTCATAAAGTAATCAATCTGCTTACTTCGTTGATGTGTAATATGAAATAAGCATAAACAATTTCCTTTATTAAATAAATGATAAAATCATGATAATGCTAATATTTACATGCATTTTAAAGCAACACAATTGAAATATCCATGTCCTTGTATATATTTACATACACAATTGGTATATTTAATTAGGCCTATCTAAAATATGTTTAAAAAGATAGGACTACAAACATAAGTATTCAAAACTATACACCACACACACTAAAAGCAAACAATCAAGTGCTTCATGTAATTAAAAAAACAAGAGGTCCATGGGCCACAGCATATTTAAAGATTTTTCCCATATATTCGCATGTAAAACTTTGATCCCTATTGTGGCCCCAACCTACTCTCGGGGACCATGATTTTTAGAAACTTGAATCTGCAGTATGTCAGGAAGCTTTCATGTAAACATAAATTTTCTGGCCCAGTGATTTTTCAAAAGATTTTTAATGATTTTCCCTATATATTTGTATGTACAATTTTGACCCCCTACTTTGGCCCTATCTTACCCCTTGGAACCATGATATTTACAAGCTTGAATCTGCACTATGTCAGGAAGCTTTCGTACAAATGTAAACTTCTTTGGCCCAATGGTTCTTTTTTTTTCTATTTATTAGTTATGTAAAACTTTGATCCCCTATTTTGTGGCCCCATCCTAGCTCCAAGGGTCATGAGTTTAACAAACTTGAATCTGCACTATGTCAGAAAGTTTTCATGTTAATCTCAACTTTTCTGGCTCAGTGGTTCTTGAGAAGAAGATTTTCAAAGATTTTTCCCAAATATTTGTATGTAAAACTTTGATCCCCCCTTGTGGCCCCATCCTACCCCCAGGGGCCATGATTTGAACAAACTTGAATCTGCACTATGTCAGAAAGCTTTCGTGTAAAAATCAGCTCTTCTGGCCCAGTGGTTCTTGAGAAGAAGATTTTTTAAATGACCCCACCCTGTTTTTGCATTTTTGTGATTACCTCCCCCTTTGATGGGGGTATGGCTCATCATTTGAACAAACTTGAAAGCCCTTCACCTAAAGAATGATTTTGGACAAGTTTGGTTATAATTGGCCCAGTGGTTCTGGAGAAGAAGTCGAAAATGTAAAAAGTTAACAGACGGCGGACAACAGGCTATCAGAAAAGCTCATTTGAACTTTCAGCTCAGGTGAGCTAAAAATACAACTGTCTTATAGGCGAGTATATATGGTACCTTACTATTTTCATATATTTTTATCTACGTTCCATGCAATATTACTATTAAAGAATACCTGTATATCTCAGTACTGGTACATGTACCAAATTATACACCAGGTAAACTGGTTCCAGTACACATTTGTCATCCAGTGTCATTCATTCCCAATGTTATATCAATAATACTGTAAATTTCTTCTGTTCCATTCTCACTTACCACAGTCCTGGGTATATGACGGAGTTCCCCCACACCATATACCCCAGCCAATCTGAGGGCACAGGTGTGGAGTTTACCAGGGTCATTGGCAGCTAATACTTTCTGTTCTGCGATACTTTTGGTACGTGAATAGTGGTCAGGATGCTGCAGTTGAAACACGAAATAAATGTTTGTACTATTAAAGCATATCTTAAAAAGATTAGATTAATCTTAAATAATATAATAAAAAATAATAATAAATGAATAAAAAATAAGTAATAAAAAAACAAATATATGTAAAATTACATTTCTACAACTTATTGCATGTACAGCTGTCTTGAAAAAGAAAATTGTTTGAAGTCTCTTGGAAATCAGAATCCACAAATTAGGTGCCCTCACTGACACTAATACAACACATTGTAGTGTCGTAGACTACACACTGTAACAATTTAAAACATCTAAATGGATTACACAGCACAAATTGCAACAATGTTTTAGAAACATATATGTTCTATGTATGAGGCAATATTGAAAAGGACCAACTTTAAATTTAGAATGTCTGTAATGATAGTGAAAAATACGGGCTATCAATTAGTCAAGGGCAACCACAATAATAACCTGAAAAATTCACTAAACAATACAAGAGTTCTGCAGATCCTGACATTTCCAAATAGCCATTCATTTGAGCAGTGTGCAAAACTCAGAAATTCAGATCGACCAACAGGACTGACTTCTTAAATAATCTGTCAGTCCTGCTGAAAACTAGCAAGCCCCCAGAATTCATACATGTAGTAAATATGTGCTTTTTCACCTAAGCTGAAATTTAACAGTTAAAATCATCATTGTCATATTTTGGGCCTAAATTTGACTGATATTGAACAACTTCATCTTCACAAACGTCAACAGGCATTGCCTCCACACTCTCCATTTGAGTTTGACGTACATTGTCATAAGTGAAATATAGAGATGGGAGTACCAACCCCTCATATGTAACCCATACACTGTTTCAGATACCGGTCCATGTTTGTTGTCACTTGTGTAGCAGGTCGGGTGTTCGTAGAGTCGGTACTTTGTGTTGTGTTATTCTATTTATTTGAGTGGAGACTTTTGTGTGACCAAATTACACCATAATTATGAACTTTGAAATAAATAAGAAATAAGAATATGATAAACAACACTTTGCAAATTTATTACCAGTACAACCATGATAAATGGTAAACACATCTAAAGCCTACACTATATAACCTAACTGTAAAGATAAATTCCACCCAAACCCATCAGTAACTTTGTTACACTGGTAAATGAAGGGACAACTAATATAAGGGAAAACCACAGGCAGACATACAGGATTTCAGTTTAGGAAATAGTGGAAGTTGACTTGACCGAGATGTCTGCTGCACAGATTTAAATAGCAACTAGGATAATAGCTGAGACTGTCATTAAAGTTATTGGACAAAATATATAAAGTGGGTGTTGCCAAAGAATCGGGCTTGAAATATATCAGATAAAGTGAAAGTGAAACCAGATCTGCCACAGTTGAAAGCAAAACGTTGTCCGGTCTGACAGAACCTTTTGTACACTACATTTGAATCATGATCTTTTACCTTGTGACATGACAAT
This sequence comes from Ostrea edulis, assembly GCF_947568905.1. Classification (NCBI taxonomy): domain Eukaryota; kingdom Metazoa; phylum Mollusca; class Bivalvia; order Ostreida; family Ostreidae; genus Ostrea; species Ostrea edulis. The sequence continues at coordinate 49,077,502 of NC_079167.1, forward strand.
CAATGGGGGTTGGGGTCATCTTCTCTTTCGAGAGCAAAAGTGTACCAGGTTTGATGTCTGCCATGCAATGGGTTCAAAGATACTGAGTCAGAGTTGTCGAAAATTTTAAATCACTGTCAGACATTTGGTCTGACAGAGTTAAAGGTTCTGTCAGACCGGACAAAGTTTTGTCAGACCAGATACAAGTACCTTGTATTGCATAAAAAGAACGAAGAAAAAAGAACTGCACCAAAATGCCTTTTATTGTTTAACAACAATGCATCCCCCACTCATATCCAGCCAAATACGGTCAGTTTTCCAACCATCTTGGAACTCAAGAACAACACGAAAGCCTTCATAATTTTCTAAGTGGTCCAGGTTCAGTATTTTTTCTTTTCTTACCAAGTTGTTTATTTGTTTTATGTCCCATCAGAAATTTTCCCCTCATAATGAGACGTGACCAGCTGTAGGTGAAACACCAAAAATTTAGACCTATGCTTTGTACTTTGACTCAAGGCTGTAGTAGTGAGGGTTCTTTAACGTGTAACTTAAAACCTGCCACAACATTGGAGGTCATATCCGAGAGACCTGTACCTCTCATCTCATTGCTAAATGCCGAGCGTTTGACAAGGATATATTTATATATTAGCTAGGTTTGACGTGGCCATGGCACAAGCATAACTCAAACTCACGACCTTCCAGTTACGAAGCGAACAGTCTACAACTGATCTACCACAACCAGTCTTTTCTTCCTGGGTAGAGAACCTTTCATAAATTTGATTGGCCGTGCGGCCATGTTGTTTGAGTGATCTTCACTTGCACATTTCGAACCCGAGCTCTAAAATAATCCGATCACACCCGATATTTTCAAACAGTCAGTTGGACCGACATTTTCTTGAAAATTATCGGTCCAGGGAAAATTTTACCGGCCTTGTCAACAGGAACAGTTTTCGACAACTCTGTGAGTGGACAAGATTTTCTT